>NC_142805.1:67059351-67159475 GCF_049724085.1 Artemia sp. Qi Xiang Cuo
TTAGTTACTATAGATTTGTAACCCAATTAATTTCCTTTAAAATGAGCTATTGAACAACTCTCTACGATGTTCCAGTGCCAAGCTATCTCTGGAAACAAAAGAAAAACGAATATCCCGTTTAGGCAGAATGTTGTAGTAGCTGCCACTTTTCTTGATTTTCAAGCCAATATATTTCCGTTGCTGTTCAAGCCAAGGGACAGAAAGTTTACTATACAGGAGTTTCGGATCAGGCGGTTCTAATGGTGTACTTTTTGTTTTGATCTGACTCCTTTTTAGGAGCTATGGGTTCTTATATTTCTTAACATTGGACGTGATGGTCTCTTACTAGGTTGCTAGCTACTGCTGCAACCCGGATGCCTATATAAGTTATTATAGGCAAGAGTTCGTTCTTTATTATAAAAAAAATATGCCGTTTGTGGAGAATAACATGGTTAAAGTCAATTTTCTTGATTTTCAAGCCAATATATTTTCTTTGCTATTCAAGCCAAAGGACGGTAAATTTCCTTTATAGGGTTTCGGGCAAGGCAGTTCTAATGGTGTACTTTTTGTTTTGGTCTGAATCTTTTTTTAGGAGTTAGGGGTTTTTATATTTCTTAACATTGGACGTGATCGTCTCTTGCTAAGTTGCTAGCTACCGCTGCAACCCGGATCTAAATATCTAAACTTTAATATAAGTTAATATAGGCAAATTGTCGTTCTTTATTGTAATTATTCTGGTAGCAACTTTTTTCTTATGTTTGTTTCGGTAATCTTCATCATTATCATACCGTTCCCTGCTCTTTTGTCTAGCCTGCTCAATTCTTGCTTCTCTGTAATGTTCATCATTACCATACCGTTCCTTGATCTTTTGTTTGGCTGTCTCAATTTTTGCATGTCTATAATCTTCATCATTGTGATAATACATCTTGCTGTTTTCTTTTGCTCTCTCAATTATTACTTCTCGATACGCCTGGTCGGTTGAATACCTTTGTTTTGCTCTCTCAATTATTACTTCTCGATACACCTGGTCGGTTGAATACCTTTGCTTTTTTCTTTTCAAGTTACTATCTCTGTTGTTTGTTAGTACTCTTTCTTCAACTTGCGTATAGCCTGCTTTGATATAACCATTATTCTAATCAAGAATGAAAGAATTTTCAGTTTTGACTTTCCTTATATACTAATTATGACGTCACTCTATTCACGTCATAGCTCTAATATAAAACTATGATGACGTTCATTATTTATCTAGTAGGGTTTCAGACAAGGTATTTCTAATGATGTACTTTTGTTTTGATCTGACTCTATTTTTAGGAGTTTTGGGTTTTTATATTTCTTAGCATTGGACTGATCGTCTATTACTAGGTTGCTAGCTACTGCTGCAACCCAAATTCACATATATATTTATTTATGAGAGGCAGCCTGGCCGAGTGGTCCAAGGCACTGTTGTTAGCCACCAGTCTCTTCAGAGGCGTGGGTTAAATTCTTACCGCTGGTATACGATTATGTTTTAAAGACTGAAGTGTTAAAAGACATCAAAATTCAGTTTTTGGTGTAAAAATTTATTCTCTTTTATAAATAATTTATTTTAGTTACTATAGATTTTTAAACCAATTAATTTACTTTAAAATGAGCTATTGAACAACCCTATACGATATTCCAGTGCCAAGCTATCTCTGGATACAAAAAAAGAAAAAAAAAGAAAAAAAGAAAAAAATATCCCGTTTAGGCAGAATGTTGTAGTAGCTGCCACTTTTCTTGATTTTCAAGCCAATATATTTCCCTTGCTGTTCAAGCCAAGGGACAGAAATTTTACTATGCAGGGGTTTCGGACAAGGCGGTTCTAATGGTGTACTTTTTGTTTTGATCTGACTCTTTTTTTAAGAACTATGGGTTTTTATATTTCTTAACATTGGACGTGATCGTCTCTTACTAGGTTGCTAGCTACCGCTGCAACCCGGATTGCTAGCTACCGCTGCAACCCGGATACCGCTGCAACCCGAATTTCTTAACATTGGAGTGATCATGTCTTACTAAGTTGCTAGCTACCGCTGCAACCCAGATTCTATGCTATATGATTACAAACAGGAAAAAGCCTACGGCTTTTTCTTCTTTGAAATAGTAAGAGACGAATCTCAAACAATCAAGTAAATAACTAAGTCCAAAGTCTGCAATGGTTTGTTATTGCAATTATCCTCCCTTAATGTAAAAACCAATCAAGTAGCTAACTAAATCAAATGTATGTAATGGATTTTTATTTTAGTAGAGGCAAGAGGTCGTTCTTTATTATAATTAGGACAAGGCGGTTCTAATGGTGTACTTTTTGTCTTGATCTGACTCTTTTTTTAGGAACTATGTTTTTTTTTATTTATTAACATTGGAAGTGATCGTCTCTCACTAGGTTGCTAGCTACCGCTGCAACCCGGATGGATTTTTTTTTAGTATAGGCAAGAGGTCGTTCTTTAGTATAAATTTTTTAGGAACTATGTTTTTTTTTTATTTCTTAACATTGGACGTGATCGTCTCTTACTAGGTTGCTAGCTACCGCTGCAACCCGGACATTGCTGTTCAAGCCAAGGGACAGAAAGTTTCCTATACAGGGGTTTTGGACAAGGCGGTTCTAATGGTGTACTTTTTGTTTTGATCTGACACTTTTTTTTAGGAGTTATGGGTTTTAATATTTCTTAACATTGGTCGTGATCGTCTCTTACTAGGTTGCTAGCTAGATTTAAAGATAGAATTATTTCTAATTGATTACAAACAGGAAAAAGCCCACGGCTTTTTCTTTTTTGAAATGGTAAGAGACGAACCTCAAACAATCAAGTAAATAACTAAATCAATTGTATGTAACGGTTTTTTATTCCAATGATCATCTTTTAATGGAAAATTTTAACATATTGATTTTAAATATAACTGTACTAGCCTAAACTATAGTTAAGTGGCCTATAAAATTTAGTATAGGCAAGAGGTTGTTCTTTATTATAATTTTTGCTATTCCAATGATCGTTTTTTATTGTAACTAGGTTTCAGCCATCTCTACAGCCATGATACTATTGGAAATTACATAATCCCTATTTATGTTTTAGTTAACATGGGCAAGGTGTCGTTCTTTATTGTATACAGTTTTTGGTGGAAAAATTTATTCTCTTTTAAAAATAATTTATTTTAGTTACTATAGATTTTTAACCCAATTAATTTCCTTTAAAATGAGCTATTGAACAACCCTCTACGATGTTCCAGTGCCAAGCTATCTGTGGAAAAGAAAAAAAAAGAAAAGAGAAAAAAATATCCCATTTGGGGAGAATTAAATAGTAAGAGACGAGTCTCAAATAATCAAGTAGCTAGCTAATTCCAAAGGTATTCAATTTTTGTTATTCCAATGATCGTTTTTTATTGTAACTATGATTCAGCCATCTCTACAGCCATGATACTATTGGAAATTACATAATCCCTATTTATGTTGTAGTTAACATGGGCAAGGTGTCGTTCTTTATTGTACAAACAGGAAAAAGCCTACGGCTTTTTCTTCTTTTAAATAGTAAGAGACGAAACTCAAACAATCAAGTAGCTAACTAAGTCCAATGTATGGAATGGTTTGTTACTTCAGTGATCGTCTTTTAATGTAATAAAAAAAATATAAATACTGTAATCTTAACTATAGTAAAGTTGCGTATGCAAGTTAGTATAGGGAAGAGTTTGATCTTTATTATATACTGGAAACAAAGAAAAGAGAAAAAAAATACCCCGTTTAGGCAGAATGTTGTAGTAGCTGCCACTTTTCTTGATTTTTTAGTACTGATTTTTTAACTTGTGTGTAGCTTGCTTTGATCTAACCATTATGTATTCATGAATGAGACCATTTACAGTTTTGACGTTTCTTATATAGTAATTATGACGTCACTGCATTAAAAATACAGTTTTTATTGGAAAAATTTATTCTCTTTTAGAAATAATTTATTTTAGTTACTATAGATTTTTAACCCAATTAATTTCCTTTAAAATGAGCTATTGAACAACCCTCTACGATGTTCCAGTGCCAAGCTATCTCTGGATACAAAAAAGAAAAAAAAAGAAAAAAATATCTCGTTTGGGGAGAATAACGTGGTTAAAGTCAATTTTCTCGATTTTCAAGCCAATATATTTCCCTTGCTGTTCAAGCCAAGGGACAGAAAGTTTCCTATACAGGGGTTTCGGACAAGGCGGTTCTAATGGTGTACTTTTTGTTTTGATCTTACTCCTGCTTTAGGAGCTATGGGTTTTTATATTTCTTAACATTGGACGTGATCGTCTCTTACTAGGTTGCTAGCTACCGCTGCAACCCGATTAGTAGATAATCGGTAAAATATTCGTTCTTTATTATAACTTAACATTGGACGTGATCGTCTCTTACTAGGTTGCTAGCTACCGCTGCAACCCGGATACACCTGGAACCACCATATATCAGTTAGTATGGGAGAGAAATCGTTCTTTACTGTAAAAAATGTCTTGACTTTTTAAATACAAATGTACAAGCCTATGCTGTAGTTAAGCTGTCTACGTAAGATAATAGAGGGAAGAGTTCGTTCCTTATCGTAAAAAGACATCAAAATGCAGTTTTTGGTGGAAAAATTTATTCTCTTTTAGAAATAATTTATTTTAGTTACTATAGATTTTTAACCCAATTAATTTCCTTTAAAATGAGCTATTGAACAATCCTCTACGATGTTCCAGTGCCAAGCTATCTCTGGATACAAAAAGAAAAAAAAAGAAAAAAAGAAAAAAATATCCCGTTTAGGCAGAATGTTGTAGTAGCTGCCACTTTTCTTGATTTTCAAGCCAATATATTTCCCTTGCTGTTCAAGCCAAGGGACAGAAATTTTACTATGCAGGGGTTTCGGACAAGGCGGTTCTAATGGTGTACTTTTTGTTTTGATCTGACTCTTTTTTTAGGAACTATGGGGTTTTATATTTCTTAACATTGGACGTGATCGTCTCTTACTAGGTTGCTAGCTACCGCTGCAACCCGGATAATGATGGCGGATAATATAAATACATGTAATCTTAACTTATAGTGATAGTTGCGTATGCAAGTTAGTATAGGGAAGAGTTCGATCTTCATTATAAACAACTATGTATTGTTAAACCATTTATGCTATGTGCAGCAGTACCAGTAGGTGCCATAACTACAACGGGACAATCTTCATTCTTGAACTTGTTGCAAAGTAGTCTTCTCACGACACTGATAACTTTAGATTTTCCTGTACCCCCACATCCAGATACAATCAACTTCAAAGATGTTGCACCATTGCGCTTGGTAACTTGAGTCTTAAATTTTGTCAAAAACTCTCTTTTGATCAATATTGAGCGACTCATAATCATTTTTCAACCTGTCTTCGGTGTCACTATTTAAAATCTGTTTGTTTGCGTCTAACAAATCATCCATAGCATCTGCTGCTCTGTCAATGACTCCTCCCTGAATTGCATTTTCTGGGTCATCTTCAATGTTTTCATAAATATTTTCTGCCTTCTGAATTTCTTTTGCACGTTCTCGGACCCTTTCTTCAAATTCTGTATTACTTTTCCTCTTAACAACAAATTTTTCGTGGTAAGCTACCATGTCGGGATAGTTTACACATTCAACACAGTAGGTTTTGTAGTTGCTATTTCCACTGACTACTAGTTCATTTTCATTTCTCCAAGGTTAAAACAATTTTAAAAGATCTCCATAGTAAGCATTTTTCTTCTCGTCAGTTTCAATTGGGTTTACCTTTCTGTGCTGTATGATATACGGCTTAAAAAGCTTTTTTCTGAGGTAGAAGGACCCGTCAGTTAACATCATATTATCATCAGTACCATTACGCTCCCGTTCATACCAAGACAATAACTGAAAAAGACTGATATTTTCCATATTTTCCGGTCTTTTAGGGTAGATATCAATAACCCAGTGGACAATGTACAAATCACTACTCTGTGGATCGTTTTTAGCAAGCTTTTCAAGCTCCTCATACCTTCTCAGTGTCCTCTTCACCTCGCTCTTTTTCGCAAGGTCAATATATCTAAATTGCCTAGAAATACTATACAATTTAGTACCAAGAAGCCTATCAGCAGCTTCAACTGCTCCAACTTGACGGGTTTTTATGGACTTCAACAAGTAGGACATAGTTCGTTGACCAAGACTTTTGCATGCATTATTTACTTCCTCCCACATTGCTTCTATTTCGATCTCTCTGCTTTTGTCATGTAAGCGGTAATGTAATACGGTAATTTAGAGCCCAAATGGCCAATATATTGAACATCAATGTTTGCTTGATTAGCAATAAGTAACGCAGGAGAATAATCATTTATATAACGCTCGTCATCTCTTCAAAGCAGATGATATATTCTTTTTCTTGGCTTTTTACGGTTTGTACCATGAGCCAAGCAGTCAAGGATGTCATATAATTCTGTTCGTTCCTTTGTACGACGAGGAAAGCCAAACTTACAATACGTAACCCATCTTCCTCTTTTTCTCTTATATTTTCTTTGGCAGTATTTATTACAGTGGTGCACTTGATGGTCTTTGACCAGTTTGTGAAGAGTTGGACTAGTCAATCTAATTGGTATTTCAGAAGTTATAATACTATTGATATACTGAATCACTTCAGACGCTGTTGATTTCCCAATAATAGGAGCATCTTCAATCCACAATACACAATGTACATGAGGCGCACCTCGTTTCTGATACTCGATACCCCAGAAATGATCCTTAATTTTACCAAACAAAGGATTTGTCTTTGAACAAATTAGCTCATTAAATATAGGTGTCCATTTTTTGTCAAAGTGCATGGAAACTGCAATTAGATCTAGACACGTCAACTCTGCTGGGGTCATTTTTGCCACACAAGGTAAGTTCTTATGGACAGTCCGTAAATAGTCAATAAATTCAGTAGAGTACCACTCAGCACATGAAACTGTCAGAAACAAAGTAGGTGGACCCAATTGCTCAATCATTGACTTTACTTTATAGGAAAGAGATTGAAAATACTGCTGAGATCCTCTGATTTTTGATTGAACGGAAAACAAAGTCATTTCCATCTCTCCATCACGGGAATGAAGCCTGTCTATAAATTGACGAGCATTTTGATTTGGTTTCACAGTCCGCAACATATGACCGACGCTATTACACATGTAAGAGAATTCTTGCAATTGGAAGCTGTGAAAAAGAAATTGTTTGTCAAGACGAAACTTAGTATGTCTGCTAAGAAGCCTTGATTTAAAATATTCTGCATTCCTAATCCGAAATGGTTTTGCCTTGTCACGCAAGCCATATTTGCCTTTTGGGAAAAGATTTGGAAACACTTTTAGATCAAGTTCTTCCTGAAATAAGTCTTCGCTCTCATCTTTTAGTTTCTTGATTTGAAATTGGTCAGTACCAAGATCTTTCATCTGCTTAAAATCTTCAATGAAGTCTTTTGGAACCGCTGAATTGAGAGGCTGGACAGAAAAATGTTCAACCTATGTAGATTTTGCACTTTCTGTCAGTTTCTGAAGGATTGCAGCTTCCGGTATTTCAGGTAAATTATCAACACCAACCGCTTTTTCAGCAAGACTTGCTTCAAGTATTTTATTTAAATCTTCTAGGGTGTATGCACGTATTGTTTTATAGAGACGGTTGTTCTCTCTTAACCAAAATAGCGCTTCATGGACTTTTCTCAGATCTATTAGTGCAGTCCAAACATTCTTGTTGTAAGTAGGCTGACCATTGACAATGACTACAAAACTATCAATGTTAAGATGTTTTTCAGGCTGAATATCTGCATTTGCATGCACATCAACAGGTAGATATACTATTCTCCCCTTAAGAGCGTCAACAAGTTCTATTCTAGGTCTCTTCAATGCAGTTACCTGCCCTAATCTGATGATCGTAAGACAAGGCATTACAAATCGAATCATTGCCATTTCAAAATTATTTAAACACTTTATACATTCCGGTGTACAGTCTATATGAAGGTTATTTAATACTGATTGGACATTCTCCTGATTTTTCAATATTTTCCCAGCACAGTAATCACAGACAGAGAATGAATCTATGACATCCTCTTTCCAACCTGTACAATGAATTAGCTGTTCTCTGTCATCTTTTGGTATGTCCTGTTGTAGGTGTTCTAAAATCGTGGCCATCATTACATCAAAACCTTTCTTGTTTGAAAGGGATCTTAGACTCTTCAATTGATATTTTGTCTTTATCTGCTCGCATCTGTCACAATGCATTGTGGGGTATACATCCCTGATGTTAGCTACCTTATCAAGGCTCTCAACAAATAATTTGATTATTGTATTTTCATCCACAGAAACTGTAAAATTGCTATCACCATAGATGAAGTCTTGACTATTATTACGACAGAGTCTACTTGACACTTCTTCTATATAATGACTTAGTTCCTTGTACGAGCCCTCGACTTTTAGTAGATTAATACGTTGTATAATATTACATTTTGATACTGCCTTATATACGCTATTAATGAAACAGTTCAAGACAGGAGAATGTGGAGCTAGTGCCCTTAGAGAACGCAAATAGCTCTGACCTCCCTCATTTGGGCTACAGTATAACGAATGCCCATGCTTTCTTGTGTCCCTGTAATTGATTTCACAATAATCCAAGCCGCCAAGGTAGAAATTAACCACTTTGTCAGTTGAATAATTCTAATGCTATATTATTTTCAAGGATATCAAAAAGAATTTGACATAATTCAATATCCGTCGGATAGAGCTTGCAGATATCAGGGTGACATTGCCAAGTAACCTGCTGCCCAATTTTTGGTTTTGAATGTTTACTCAGATTGTTATAGGTGACTTCAGCCATCATAATTTCCTTGTCAGATCTAGATTCAGAGCATTTTTCAATAGTTGTCTCGTACTTTTCAGGACAGTTTGTTCTACTACACAGAGAATTTTTTGCCAAATATTCAGTAGAACTAAAAGAACTGTTTAAAACACAGTTGGAAATGCTTTTTTCTTGAGTCGGTGTTCCAGGAATTTGTTCTAAATCATTAGTCTTACAAACACATTTACTAATAACACTAAAAGGCTCGTTTTCGCCATAATTGAAAAACATTGATTTTCATTCGCTGTTGATAGGTATGCTTGTATATATATTTTTATTGCTGCTGCATAAACTGCAATTGCTCCTTCCAAAATTAATATACGAATTTTCAAAGAAGTACGCCTCCGTATATTTACTGTGTTGTCGAACATTTTCCATTGCATCTATAAACTGTTCCGCAGTTGCCAATCCATACCTTGGAAGCTTTTCATTAAACTGACAACATTTCTTTTGGATATTACTATGAAGCTTTGCAAAAGCATTTCTAGCCGACTTTTCAACAGCATCCGCTCTTTCAAAGAGAATTTTAATCTGTAATTTTGAATACTTTTCGTGATCCTTGTAAAACCTACGTAAAATGTTTCTCAATTTACGAAGATCAGCCTGCATTTTTGCCATCTTCTTGTATTTCTGAATATAATTTTTCCCTTTGTCCTTATGCGTTCTTCGGTACAACCTCACAGAGAATTTAATTTTTTCATTATAGCTTTTGTCACCCCAGTATCTACCCATTATTCTGGTAGCAACTTTTTTCTTATGCTTGTTTCGGTAATCTTCATCATTATCATACCGTTCCTTGGTCTTTTGTCTAGCCTGCTCAATTGTTGCTTCTCTATAAAGTTTATCATTGTGATAACGCTCCTTGATCTTTTGTCTAGCCTGCTCAATTCTTGCTTCTCTGTAATCTTCATCATTTTGATAACGCTCCTTGATCTTTTGTTTGGCTGTCTCAATTTTGCATGTCTATAATCTTCATCATTGTGATAACACATCTTGCTGTTTTGTTTTGCTCTCTCAATTATTACTTCTCGATACGCCTGGTCGGTTGAATACCTTTTCTTTTTTCTTTTCAAGATACTATCTCTGTTGTTTGTGTAGTACTGTTTTTTTAACTTGCGTGCAGCTTGCTTGATTGAAACCATTATGTTATTATGAATGAGAACATTTACAGTTCTGACGCTTCTTATATAGTAATTATGACGTCACGGCGTAATGATTTTATTTCATGATGACGTCATGGATCAATGATAATATTTCGTGACGTCTTCAGAAACCACAAAATAATATCGTGTTTTTCCATTCACGTCATAGCTCTAATTTATCTAGTAGGGTTTCAGACAAGGTAATTCTGATGATGCACCTTTGTTTTGATCTGACTGTATTTTTAGGAGTTTTGGGTTTTTATATTTCTTAGCATTGGACTGATAGTCTCTTGCTAGGTTGCTAGCTACTGCTGCAACCCAAATTATGAGAGGCAGCCTGGCCGAGTGGTCTAAGGCACTGGTGTTAGCCACCTGTCTCTTCGGAGGCGTGGGTTCAAATCCTACCGCTGGTATACGATTATGTTTGAAAGACTGCAGTGTGAAAAGACATCAAAAATGCAGTTATTTGTGGAAAAATTTATTCTCTTTTAGAAATAATTTATTTTAGTTACAAAAGGTTTTCAACCCAATTAATTTCCTTTAAAATGAGCTATTGAACAACCCTCTACGATTTTCCAGTGCCAAGCTATCTCTGGATACAAAAAAAGAAAAAAGAAAAAAATATCCCGTTTAGGCAGAATGTTGTAGTAGCTGCCACTTTTCTTGATTTTCAAGCCAATATATTTCCCTTGCTGTTCAAGCCAAGGGACAGAAAGTTTACTATACAGGGGTTTCGGACAAGGCGGTTCTAATGATGTACTTTTGAATTTGATCTGACTCCTTTTTTAGGAACTATGGGTTTTTATATTTCTTAACATTGGACGTGATCGTCTCTTACTAGGTTGCTAACTACCGCTGCAACCCAGATATATATATATATATATATACTATATATATATATACATATATATATATATATATATATATATATATACACATATACATATATATATATATATCACATATATACATGATACGTACACGTATATGCATACTACCGTGCACACATATACGTACGTATATACATATATGCGCATATATATACATACGTCATATACACAACATATATATATATATATATATATACACGTCATACACATACTATACGTACATACATATACTATATATACGTATACACTATATATATATATATTTTTATATTCTTATATTATATGTTTGTTGTGTTGTATATATATATATATATATATATAGTTATGAGAGGTAGCCTGGCCGAGTGGTCCAAGGCGCTGGTGTTAGCCACCAGTCTCTTCGGAGGCGTGGGTTCAAATCTTACCACTGGTATACGATTATTATGATTAATGTACAAAAATCAAATATCTTTGAAAAGACTGCGGCATGAAAAGACATCAAAAATGCAGTTTTTGGTGAAAAAATTTATTCTCTTTTAGAATAATTTATTTTAGTTACTAAAGATTTTTAACCCAATTAATTTACTTTAAATTGTGCTATTGAACAACTCTCTACGATTTTCCAGTGCCAAGCTATCTGTGGAAAAGAAAGAAAAATATGCTGTTTAGGCAGAATGTTGTAGTAGCTGCCGCTTTTCTTGATTTTCAAGCCAATATATTTCCTTTGCTGTTCAAGCCAATGGACAGAAAGTTTACTATACAGGGGTTTCGGACAAGGTGGTTCTAATGACGTACTTTTTGTTTTGATCTGACTCTTTCTTAGGAACTATGGTATTTATATTTCTTAACATTGGACGTGATCGTCTCTCACTAGGTTGTTAGCTATTGAACAAAATACATGTCTCAAAATTTTGATTGGATGTGTTTGAGGAAATGGTGGGCATGAGAGGGCCTAACTAGTATAGGCTTATTTAGTATAGGAAAGAGTTCGTTCTTAATTATAATAGCTCTTTATAATCACCACAAACTGTTTGGTTTAATATTTCAGTTACTATGGGTTACAGTTTGTTCCCTAATGTAATTGCTATGGGGTACAGTTCGTTTTTTAATGTAAATGCAACCAAGATAATATACAAGCATCGGTGGCTCACTTAGTAAAGCATATAATTCTGCTAATGATCATACTTTAATATAAAATATAGGCTAGTATTCGTTCTTTATTGCACCTTACTGTATTACAAACAGGTAAAAGCTTATGGCTTTTTCTAAATTGGAATAGTAAGAGGCGACCTGGCTACAACCTATGTTTATGACATAATTGATCAATCTTTAATATTAATTACTAGGTTGCTAGCTACCGCTGCAACCCGGACTAGATCGATCGCTTATGTAATCATATATATTATTATCGAACCTGATTGCAAACAGGAAAAAGCCTACGGCTTTTTCTTCTTTGAAATAGTAAGAGACAAACCTCAAACAATCAAGTAGCTAATTAAGTCCAATGTATGCAATGGTTTGTTATTTCAATGATTGTTCTTTAATGTAACAGCAACCCGGATCAATTAAGATGGGTTAAGGGTTGTTCTTTACTATAATGTATGTATTGGGTTTTTATTCCAATGATTGTCTTTTAGTGGAAAATTTTAATATATTGACCTTAAATATAATAACTGTACTAGCCTATACTATAGTTAAGTGGCGTATAAAATTTAGTATAGGCAAGAGGTTGTTTTTTATTATAATAATTTAAAATGATCCATTGAACAACTCTCTACGATGTTCCAGTGTTAAGCTATCTATGGAATATAAAGTTTAAAATACAACCTTACCACGAACTGTTTGATTGCTTCAAAAATAAAATGTCTGAAAAGACAACAGTATGGAAAGCCATAAAAAATACAGTTTTTAGTGGAAAAATTTATCCTGTTTTAAAATAGTTTGTTTTAGTTACAAAAGGTTTTTAATCCAATTAATTTCCTTTAAAATGAGCCATTGAACAACTTTCTACGATCACTTTTCTTGATTTTCAAGCCAATATATTTCCCTTGCTGTTCAAGCCAAAGGACAGAAATTTTACTATACAGGGGTTTCGGATAAGGCGGTTCTAATGGTGTACTTTTTGTTTTGATCTAAATCCTTTTTTAGGAGCTATGGGTTTTTATATTTCTTAACATTGGACGTGATCGTCTCTTACTAGGTTGCTAGCTACCACTGCAACCCGGATTATGATGAACTATATCGGTCCTCTTTGTAATTATGTAATACCGCTGTAACCCTGATAACAAACAGGAAAATATTACAAACAGGAAAAAGCCTACGGCTTTTTATTCTTTGAAAAAGTAAGAGACGAACCTCAAACAATCAAGTAGCTAACCTCAAACGATCAAGTCCAATGCATGCAATAACTTTTTATTCCAATGATGATCGTCTTTTGATGTAACATATCAGTTACTTAATTTAGTATAGGAAAGAGTTCGTTCTTTATTATAAAACCTATACTATAATTAAGTGGCGTATAAAATTTAGTATAGGCAAGAGGTCGTTCTTTATTATAATTATTTTAGCTACAATGGGCTGGAAGTTTGTTCTTTAATGTAAACAAAGTCTAATGTATGCAATGGTTTGTTATTCAAAAGATCGTCCTTTAATGTAACTACGTAACTCATTTTAAAGGTAGAACTCTTTCTAATTGATTACAAACAGGAAAAAACCTACGGCCTTTTCTTCTTTGAAATAGTAAGAGACAAGCCTCAAACAATCAAGTAGCTAACTAAATCAAATGTATGTATTGGGTGTTTATTCCAATGACCGTCTTTTAGTGAAAATTTTAATATATTGACCTTAAATATAATAACTGTACTAGCCAATACTATAGTTAAGTGGCCTATAAAATTTAGTATAGGCAAGAGGTCGTTCTTTATTATAACATGAGTTCGATTTCTGGCATGGGAAATTTTTACCGATGATGAATTCTTAAGGAAAATAATTAAAATTAATTTGTGTTATACCATCAAATCTTAAGATAAATATGTGTTATATCATCCTCTATATAATAATTCCTGTTAATACTTCAGTTACTATGGGCTACAGTTCCTTCTTTAATGTAATTCGTTCTTTATTATAATTATACATCACTGTGAATATATGGAGGCATAATTGTCCTTTACTTAGTTTCAGCTTATATTCGATGATCGAGCCTTTATGTAATACTAACTACTTCCAGGGACTATGACGTCATTGATCAGTATTGTTTATAAAAAATAAAGTTTTTCGTAAAAAAATAATTAATTAAAAAAAATTAAGTGGAAAAGGCGCTAGATATAGAGATTTGCTTTAAAATGAGCCATTGAACAACTCTCTCCGATGTTCCAGTGCCAAGGTATCTGTGGAAAAGAAGAAAAAAAGAAAAAAAAATATCCCGTTTGTGGAGAATAACGTGGTTGAAGTCAATTTTCATGATTTTCAAGCTAATATATTTTCTTTGTTATTCAAGCCAAAGGGCGGTAAGTTTCCTTTATAGGGGTTTCGGACAAGGCGGTTCTAATGGTGTACTTTTTGTTTTGATCTGACACTTCTTTAGGAGTTAGGAGTTTTTATATTTCTTAACATTGGACGTGATCGTCTCTTACTAGGTTGCTAGCTACCGCTGCAACCCGGATACACAGCTCTTTATTATGACCCCGAACTGTTCGATTTAATACTTAAGTTGCTGTGGGTTCAGTTCGTTCCTTATTGTAATCACAGCTGCTGCTGCAGCCCGGATACCGCTACAATTTGGATAGCTTGTAGCCACCCCTGGAACCACCGTATATCAGTTACTATGGGCAAGCGATAGTTCTTTACTGTAAAAAATAAGTACAAACCGGAAAAAGCCTAAGGCTTATTCTTCTTTGAAATAGTAAGAGACGAACCTCAAACACCAAGTAGCTAACTGAGTCCAATATATGCAATGGTTTGTTATTGTAATGGTCTTCTTTTGTAGTTTTGTAAGAAAAATGATTCTATTTTAAAAAAAATTGTTTTATAATAACAAAATATTTTTAAACCAATTAATTTCCTTTAAAATGAGCCATTAAACAACTCTCTACGATTTTGCAGCGCCAAGCTATCTATGAAACTACAAAACTATACTTTAATTAAGTGGCGTATAAAATTAAGTATAGGCAAGAGGTCGTTCTTTATTATAAACAAAAGAAAAAAAAAATATATCCCGTTTAGGCAGAATGTTGTAGTAGCTGCCACTTTTTTTGATTTTCAAGCCAATCTATTTTCCTTACTGTTCAAGCCAAGGGACAGAAAGTTTACTATACAGGGGTTTCAGACAAGCCGGTTCTAATGGTGTACTTTTTGTGTTGATCTGACCCCTTTAATAGGAACTTTGGGTTTTTATATTTCTTAACATTGGACGTGATCGTCTCTTACTAGGTTGCTAGCTACCGCTGCAACCCGGATGCTAGCTACCGCTGCAACCCGGATAACATATAAAAATATTAAACTTTTCAGTTAGTAAAGCCTGAAGTTCATTCTTTATTATAAAATTAACATAAACTTCATCAATCAGATATTTTAATATATCCTATATGGTCTAGAGGTTGGGATAGCTCTCACCCAGTAGGCTTGAGTTCAATTTCTGTATGGGAAATTTTTTACTTATGATGATTTCTTAAGGAATATATAAAATTTCTTAAAGTAATAAAAATAATTTGTTTTAATTACAAAAAGTTTTAACCCAATTAATTTTCTTCAAAATGAGCCATCGAACAACTCTCTACAATGTTGCAGTGCCATGCTATCTGTTGAATTACTAACCTATACTATAATTAAGTTGCGTATAAAATTTAGTATAGGTAAGAGGTCGTTCTTTATTATATTTAAAATGAACCATTGAACAACTCTTTACGATGTTCCAGTGCCAAGCTATCTGTTGAATTACTAACCTATACTATAATTAAGTGGCGTATAAAATTTAGTATAGGCAAAAGGTCGTTCTTTATTATAACTCTAATATAAAACTATGATGACTGATATTCATTATTGATCTAGTAGGGTTTCAGACAAGGTAGTTCTAATGATGTACTTTTGTTACTATATACTATATTTTACCTATACTATTGTTAAGTGGCCTATAAAATTTAGTATAGGCAAAAGGTCATTCTTTATTATAATACCGCTGCAACCCGAATTTCTTAACATTGGAGTGATCATGTCTTACTAAGTTGCTAGCTACCGCTGCAACCCAGATTCTATGCTATATGATTACAAACAGGAAAAAGCCTACGGCTTTTTCTTCTTTGAAATAGTAAGAGACGAATCTCAAACAATCAAGTAAATAACTAAGTCCAAAGTCTGCAATGGTTTGTTATTGCAATTATCCTCCCTTAATGTAAAAACCAATCAAGTAGCTAACTAAATCAAATGTATGTAATGGATTTTTATTTTAGTAGAGGCAAGAGGTCGTTCTTTATTATAATTATGACATCATTGATCTGTCTTTAACATGAAATTATAATCTTATTTTAGTTACTAGGGGCTGGAAGTTTGCTCTTTACTGTAATCAAGCCAATATATTTTCTTTGTTATTCAAGCCAAAGAGCGGTAAGTTTCCTTTATAGGGGTTTCAGACAAGGTAGTTCTAATGGTGTACTTTTTGTTTTGATTTGACTCTTTTTTAGGAGTTGGGGGGTTTTATATTTCTTAACATTGGAGGTGATCGTCTCTTACTAGGTTGCTAGCTACCGCTGCAACCCGGATAATGATGCATAATATAAATACTGTAATCTTAACTATAGTGAAGTTGCGTATGCAAGTTAGTATAGGGAAGAGTTCGATCTTCATTATAAACAACTATGTATTGTTAAACCATTTATGCTATGTGCAGCAGTACCAGTAGGTGCCATAACTACAACGGGACAATCTTCATTCTTGAACTTGTTGCAAAGTAGTCTTCTCACGACACTGATAACTTTAGATTTTCCTGTACCCCCACATCCAGATACAATCAACTTCAAAGATGTTGCACCATTGCGCTTGGTAACTTGAGCCTTAAATTTTGTCAAAAACTCTCTTTTGATCAATATTGAGCGACTCATAATCATTTTTCAACCTGTCTTCGGTGTCACTATTTAAAATCTGTTTGTTTGCGTCTAACAAATCATCCATAGCATCTGCTGCTCTGTCAATGACTCCTCCCTGAATTGCATTTTCTGGGTCATCTTCAATGTTTTCATCAATATTTTCTACCTTCAAAATTTCTTTTGCACGTTCTTGGACCCTTTCTTCAAATTCAATATCGATTTTCCTCTTAAAAACAAATTTTTCGTGGTAAGCTACCATGTCGGCATAGTTTACACATTCAACACAGTAGGTTTTGTATTTGCTATTTCCACTGACTACTAGTTCATTTTCATTTCTCCAAGGTTAAAACAATTTTAAAAGATCTCCATAGTAAGCATTTTTCTTCTCGTCAGTTTCAATTGGGTTTACCTTTCTGTGCTGTATGATATACGGCTTAAAAAGCTTTTTTCTGAGGTAGAAGGACCCGTCAGTTAACATCATATTATCATCAGTACCATTACGCTCCCGTTCATACCAAGACAATAACTGAAAAAGACTGATATTTTCCATATTTTCCGGTCTTTTAGGGTAGATATCAATAACCCAGTGGACAATGTACAAATCACTACTCTGTGGATCGTTTTTAGCAAGCTTTTCAAGCTCCTCATACCTTTTCAGTGTCCTCTTCACCTCGCTCTTTTTCGCAAGGTCAATATATCTAAATTGCCTAGAAATACTATACAATTTAGTACAAAGAAGCCTATCAGCAGCTTCAACTGCTCCAACTTGACGGGTTTTTATGGACTTCAACAAGTAGGACATAGTTCGTTGACCAAGACTTTTGCATGCATTATTTACTTCCTCCCACATTGCTTCTATTTCTCTCTCTGCTTTTGTCATGTAAGCGGTAATGTAATACGGTAATTTAGAGCCCAAATGGCCAATATATTGAACATCAATGTTTGCTTGATTAGCAATAAGTAACGCAGGAGAATAATCATTTATATAACGCTCGTCATCTCTTCAAAGCAGATTATATATTCTTTTTCTTGGCTTTTTACGGTTTGTACCATGAGCCAAGCAGTCAAGGATGTCATATAATTCTGTTCGTTCCTTTGTAGGACGAGGAAAGCCAAACTTACAATACGTAACCCATCTTCCTCTTTTTCTCTTATATTTTCTTTGGCAGTATATATTACAGTGGTGCACTTGATGGTCTTTGACCAGTTTGTGAAGAGTTGGACAAGTCAATCTATTTGGTATTTCACAAGTTATAATACTATTGATATACTGAATCACTTCAGACGCTATTGATTTCCCAATAATAGGAGCATCTTCAATCCACAATACACAATGTACATGAGGCGCACATCGTTTCTGATACTCGATACGCCAGAAATGATCCTTAATTTTACCAAACAAAGGATTTGTCTTTGAACAAATTAGCTCATTAAATATAGGTGTCCATTTTTTGTCAAAGTGCATGGAAACTGCAATTAGATCTAGACACGTCAACTCTGCTGGGGTCATTTTTGCCACACAAGGTAAGTTCTTATGGACAGTCCGTAAATAGTCAATAAATTCAGTAGAGTACCACTCAGCACATGAAACTGTCAGAAACAAAGTAGGTGGACCCCATTGCTCAATCATTGACTTTACTTTATAGGAAAGAGATTGAAAATACTGCTGAGATCCTCTGATTTTTGATTGAACGGAAAACAAAGTCATTTCCATCTCTCCATCACGGGAATGAAGCCTGTCTATAAATTGACGAGCATTTTGATTTGGTTTCACATTCCGCAACATATGACCGACGCTATTACACATGTAAGAGAATTCTTGCAATTGGAAGCTGTGAAAAAGAAATTGTTTGTCAAGACGAAACTTAGTATGTCTGCTAAGAAGCCTTGATTTAAAATATTCTGCATTTCCTAATCCGAAATGGTTTTGCCTTGTCACGCAAGCCATATTTGCCTTTCGGGAAAAGATTTGGAAACACTTTTAGATCAAGTTTTTCCTGAAATAAGTCTTCGCTCTCATCTTTTAGTTTCTTGATTTGAAATTGGTCAGTACCAAGATCTTTCATCTGCTTAAAATCTTCAATGAAGTCTTTTGGAACCGCTGAATTGAGAGGCTGGACAGAAAAATGTTCAACCTATGTAGATTTTGCACTTTCTGTCAGTTTCTGAAGGATTGCAGCTTCCGGTATTTCAGGTAAATTATCAACACCAACCGCTTTTTCAGCAAGACTTGCTTCAAGTATTTTATTTAAATCTTCTAGGGTGTATGCACGTATTGTTTTATAGAGACGGTTGTTCTCTCTTAACCAAAATAGCGCTTCATGGACTTTTCTCAGATCTATTAGTGCAGTCCAAACATTCTTGTTGTAAGTAGGCTGACCATTGACAATGACTACAAAACTATCAATGTTAAGATGTTTTTCAGGCTAAATATCTGCATTTGCTTGCACATCAACAGGTAGATATACTATTCTCCCCTTAAGAGCGTCAACAAGTTCTGTTCTAGGTCTCTTCAATGCAGTTACCTGCCCTAATCTGATGATCGTAAGACAAGGCATTACAAATCGAATCATTGCCATTTCAAAATTATTTAAACACTTTATACATTCCGGTGTACAGTCTATATGAAGGTTATTTAATACTGATTGGACATTCTCCTGATTTTTCAATATTTTCCCAGCACAGTAATCACAGACAGAGAATGAATCTATGACATCCTCTTTCCAACCTGTACAATGAATTAGCTGTTCCCTGTCATCTTTGGGTATGTCCTGTTGTAGGTGTTCTAAAATCGTGGCCATCATTACATCAAAACCTTTCTTATTTGAAAGGGATCTTAGACTCTTCAATTGGTATTTTGTCTTTATCTGCTCGCAACTGTCACAATACATTATGGGATATACATCTCTGATGTTAGCTACCTTATCAAGGCTCTCACCAAATAATTTTATTATTGTATTTTCATCCACATAAACTCTAATATTGCTATCACTATAGATGACGTCTTGACTATTATTACGACAGAGTCTACATGACACTTCTTCTATATAATGACTTAGTTCCTTGTACGAGCCCTCGACTTTTAGTAGATTAATACGTTGTATAATATTACATTTTGATACTGCCTTATATACGCTATTAATGAAACAGTTCAAGACAGGAGAATGTGGAGCTAGTGCCCTTAGAGAACGCAAATAGCTCTGACCTCCCTCATTTGGGCTACAGTATAACGAATGCCCATGCTTTCTTGTGTCCCTGTAATTGATTTCACAATAATCCAAGCCGCCAAGGTAGAAATTAACCACTTTGTCAGTTGAATAATTCAATGCTATATTATTTTCAAGGATATCAAAAAGAATTTGACATAATTCAATATCCGTCGGATAGAGCTTGCAGATATCAGGGTGACATTGCCAAGTAACCTGCTGCCCAAATTTTGGTTTTGAATGTTTACTCAGATTGTTATAGGTGACTTCAGCCATCATAATTTCCTTGTCAGATCTAGATTCAGAGCATTTTTCAATAGTTGTCTCTTACTTTTCAGGACAGTTTGTTCACCTACACAGAGAATTTTTTGCCAAATATTCAGTAGAACTAAAAGAACTGTTTAAAACACAGTTAGAAATGCTTTTTTCTTGAGTCGGTGTTCCAGGAATTTGTTCTAAATCATTAGTCTTACAAACACATATACTAATAACCCTAACAGGCTCGTTTTCGCCATAATTGAAAAACATTGATTTTCCTTCGCTGTTGATAGGTATGCTTGTATATATATTTTTATTGCTGCTACATAAACTGCAATTGCTCCTTCCAAAATTAATATACGAATTTTCAAAGAAGTACGCCTCCGTATATTCACTGTGTTGTCGAACATTTTCCATCGCATCTATAAACTGTTCCGCAGTTGCCAATCCATACCTTGGAAGCTTTTCATTAAACTGACAACATTTCTTTTGGATATTACTATGAAGCTTTGCCAAAGCATTTCTAGCCGACTTTTCAACAGCATCCGCTCTTTCAAAGGGAATTTTAATCTGTAATTTTGAATACTTTTCGTGATCCTTGTAAAACCTACGTAAAATGTTTCTCAATTTACGAAGATCAGCCTGCATTTTTGCCATCTTCTTGTATTTCTGAATGTAATTTTTCCCTTTGTCCTTATGCGTTCTTCGGTACAACCTCACAGAGAATTTAATTTTTTCATTATAGCTTTTGTCACCCCAGTATCTACCCATTATTCTGGTAGCAACTTTTTTCTTATGCTTGTTTCGGTAATCTTCATCATTATTCTACCTTTCCTTGGTCTTTTGTCTAGCCTGCTCAATTGTTGCTTCTCTATAAAGTTTATCATTGTGATAACGCTCCTTGATCTTTTGTCTAGCCTGCTCAATTCTTGCTTCTCTGTAATCTTCATCATTTTGATAACGCTCCTTGATCTTTTGTTTGGCTGTCTCAATTTTGCATGTCTATAATCTTCATCATTGTGATAACACATCTTGCTGTTTTGTTTTGCTCTCTCAATTATTACTTCTCGATACGCCTGGTCGGTTGAATACCTTTTCTTTTTTCTTTTCAAGATACTATCTCTGTTGTTTGTGTAGTACTGTTTTTTTAACTTGCGTGCAGCTTGCTTGATTGAAACCATTATGTTATTATGAATGAGAACATTTACAGTTCTGACGCTTCTTATATAGTAATTATGACGTCACGGCGTAATGATTTTATTTCATGATGACGTCATGGATCAATGATAATATTTCGTGACGTCTTCAGAAACCACAAAATAATATCGTGTTTTTCCATTCACGTCATAGCTCTAATTTATCTAGTAGGGTTTCAGACAAGGTAATTCTGATGATGCACCTTTGTTTTGATCTGACTGTATTTTTAGGAGTTTTGGGTTTTTATATTTCTTAGCATTGGACTGATAGTCTCTTGCTAGGTTGCTAGCTACTGCTGCAACCCAAATTATGAGAAGCAGCCTGGCCGAGTGGTCTAAGGCACTGGTGTTAGCCACCAGTCTCTTCGGAGGCGTGGGTTCAAATCTTACCGCTGGTATACGATTATGTTTGAAAGACTGCAGTGTGAAAAGTCATCAAAAATGCAGTTATTTGTGGAAAAATTTATTCTCTTTTAGAAATAATTTATTTTAGTTACAAAAGGTTTTTAACCCAATTAATTTCCTTTAAAATGAGCCATTGAACAACACTCTACGATTTTCCAGTGCCAAGCTATCTCTGGATACAAAAGAAAAAAAAAATATCCCGTTTAGGCATAATGTTGTAGTAGCTGCCACTTTTCTTGATTTTCAAGCCAATATATTTCCCTTGCTGTTCAAGATAAGGGATAGAAAGTTTACTATACAGGGGTTTCGGACAAGGCGGTTCTAATGATGTACTTTTGAATTTGATCTGACTCCTTTTTAGGAACTATGGGTTTTTATATTTCTTAACATTGGACGTGATCGTCTCTTACTAGGTTGCTAACTACCGCTGCAACCCAGATATATATATATATATATATATATATATATATATATATATATATATATATATATATATATATATATATATATATATATATATATATATATATATATATATATATATATGTATATATATATGTATATATATATATATATATATATATATATATATATATATATATATATATATATATATATATATATATATATATATATATATATATATATATATATATATATATATATATATATATATATATATATATAGTTATGAGAGGTAGCCTGGCCGAGTGGTCCAAGGCGCTGGTGTTAGCCACTAGTCTCTTCGGAGGCGTGGGTTCAAATCTTACCACTGGTATACGATTATTATGATTAATGTACAAAAATCAAATATCTTTGAAAAGACTGCAGCATGAAAAGACATCAAAAATGCAGTTTTTGGTGAAAAAATTTATTCTCTTTTAGAATAATTTATTTTAGTTACTAAAGATTTTTAACCCAATTAATTTACTTTAAATTGTGCTATTGAACAACTCTCTACGATTTTCCAGTGCCAAGCTATCTGTGGAAAAGAAAGAAAAATATGCTGTTTAGGCAGAATGTTGTAGTAGCTGCCGCTTTTCTTGATTTTCAAGCCAATATATTTCCTTTGCTGTTCAAGCCAATGGACAGAAAGTTTACTATACAGGGGTTTCGGACAAGGTGGTTCTAATGACGTACTTTTTGTTTTGATCTGACTCTTTCTTAGGAACTATGGTATTTATATTTCTTAACATTGGACGTGATCGTCTCTCACTAGGTTGTTTGCTACCGCTGTAATCTGGATCTTTCAACATGATTCCGAAGGATTTGAGTTCAACACACTCTGTGGCAACGATTGATCTTGAATTATATCATTTTAGTTTCTCTGTTGGATCACTTACTGTGAGATAGACTTCGGTTCTGATTGTGACAAACAGGAAAAATCCCATGGCTTTTTCTTATTTGGAATAGTAAGAGACGACCTTGAAAGAGTCAGGTAGCAAACTTCCATTTAAAAGTTGATTTTATTATCTTAACGTTTAGTTACTATGGGCCCTGGTCTTTTCTTTACTCGGTTTCAGCTGTATCCACTGAAAGTAGCTTAGGCCCCATTTATCATAAACGTTATCGATCCTTTATGTAATAACAATTAATTTTGTTAATTACAAAAGGCTTCCATATACAGCAGTTTCCTTTAAAATGAGCCATTACAGAGTTATTTATTATACTTAAGTTACTATGGGTTCAGTTCGTTCCTTATTGTAAAATTTGCTTTAAAATGAGCCATTGAACAACTCTCTATAATATTCCAGTGCCATGCTATCTGTGGAAAAGAAAAAAAGAAAAAAATATCCTGTTTAGCCAGAATTATGTAGTAGCTGCCACTTTTCTTGATTTTCAAGCCAATATATTTCCCTTAATGTTCAAACCAAGGTACAGAAAGTTTCCTATACAGGGGTTTCGGACAAAGAAGTTCTAATGGTGTACTTTTTGTTTTGATCTGACTCATATTTTAGGAGTTATGGGTTTTTATATTTATTAGCATTGGATGTGATCGTCTCTTACTAGCCACCTAGCTACGTCTCTTACGTACTCTTGCTAGCTACCGCTGCAACCCAGACTATGGGTAAGAGATCGTACTTTACTGTAAATTAAACTTTTCAGTTAGTAAAGCCTGAAGCTCATTCTTTATTATAAAATAAAGTACAAACAGTAAAAATCCTAAGGGTTTTTCTTCTTTGGAATAGTAAGAGACGATCCTCACATAATCAGGCAGCTAATTAGGTTTATAATTTGTTCTTTTAACATAAACTTCATTAATCGGATATTTTAATATATCCTATATGGTCTAGAGGTTGGGATAGCTCTCACCCAGTAGGCTTGAGTTCAATTTCTGTATGGGAAATTTTTACTTATGATGATTTCTTAAAGAACATAATTACAATTTCTTAATGTACTAAAAATAATTTGTTTTAATTACTAAACGTTTTTAGCCCCATTAATTTCCTTTAAAATGAGCCATTGAACAAATCTCTACGATGTTCCAGTGCCATGCTATCTGTTGAATTACTAACCTACACTATAATTAAGTGGCGTGCAAAATTTTTCTTTTTTCATAAACTTCATTAATCGGATATTTTAATATATCCTATATGGTCTAGAGGTTGGGATAGCTCTCACCCAGTAGCCTTGAGCTCAATTTCTGTATGGGAAATTTTTACTTATGATGATTTCTTAAAGAACATAATTAAAATTTCTTAATGTAATAAAAATAATTTGTTTTAATTACAAAAGGTTTTTAACCCCATTAATTTCCTTTAAAATGAGCCATTGAACAACTCTCTACGATGTTCCAGTGCCGTGCTATCTGTTGAATTACTAACCTATACTATAATTAAGTGGCGTGCAAAATTTAGTATAGGCAAGAGGTCGTTCTTTATTATAAAATTTTTATGACGACCCCTTCCGTCTTAAGTGCCCCTGGAAAAAATATAATAATAATAAAACATTGGAGCCGTGTGGCCTTTACTATAGGCAACACTGTAGCGTTGCCTCTGATACTATAGTTAAGTGGCCTATGAAATTTAATATAGGCATGAGGTCTCTTTTATTATAAAAAAGCTATCCGCTGCAACCCGGATTCCAGTGCCAAGCTATCTCTGGAAACAAAGAAAAAATATCCCGTTTAGGCAGAATGTTTAAGTAGCTGCCACTTTTCTTGATTTTCAAGCCAATATATTTCCCTTGCTAATCAAGCCAAGGGAAAGAAATTTTACTATACATGGGTTTCGGACAAGGCAGTTCTAATGGTGTGCTTTTTGTTTTGATCTGACTCCCTTTTTAGGAGCTATGGGTTTTTATATTTCTTAACAATGGACGTGATCGTCTCTTACTAGGTTGCTACCTACCGCTGCAACCCGGACAAGCCCTTACTCTTCAAGCCAAGGGACAGATAGTTTACTATACAGGGGTTTCGGATAGGGTGGTTCTAATGGTGTACTTTCTGTTTTGATCTGATTCTTTTTTTAGGAGCTATAGGTTTTTATATTTCTTAACATTGGACGTGATCGTCTCTTAATAGGTTCCTAGCTACCGCTGAAACCTGGATTTATTATAATAATTACAAAAAGTTTTTAACCCCATTAATTCTCTTTAAAATGAGCTATTAAACAACTCTCTACGATGTTCCAGTGCCAATCTATCTGTGGAATTACTAACCTATACTATAATTAAGTGGCGTATAAAATATAGTATAGGCAAAAGGTCGTTCTTTATTATAACAGACAGGAAAAAGCCTACTGCCTTTTCTTCTTTGAAATAGTAAGAGACGAACCTCAAGTAACTACCCCTGAAACCACCATTTATCAGTTACTATGGATGGGTGATCGTTCTTTACTGTAAATCTTAAGGGACATAATTAAAATTTCTTAATGTAATAAAAATAATTTGTTTTAATTACAAGAAGTTTTTAACCCCATTTATTTTCTTTAAAATGAGCCATTGAACAACTCTCTATGATGTTCCAGTGCCAAGCTATCTGTTGAATTACTATCCTATACTATAATTAAGTGGCGTATAAAATTTAGTATAGGCAAGAGGTCGTTCTTTATTATATTTTGTCACCCCAGTATCTACCCATTATTCTGGTAGCAACTTTTTTCTTATGTTTGTTTCGGTAATCTTCATCATTATCATACCGTTCCCTGCTCTTTTGTCTAGCCTGCTCAATTGTTGCTTCTCTATAAAGTTTATCATTGTGATAACGCTCCTTGATCTTTTGTTTAGCCTGCTCAATTCTTGCTTCTCTGTAATGTTCATCATTACCATACCGTTCCTTGATCTTTTGTTTGGCTGTCTGAATTTTTGCATGTCTATAATCTTCATCATTGTGATAACACATCTTGCTGTTTTGTTTGATTACTTCTCGATACGCCTGGTCGGTTGAATACCTTTGTTTTGCTCTCTCAATTATTACTTCTCGATACACCTGGTCGGTTGAATACCTTTGCTTTTTTCTTTTCAAGTTACTATCTCTGTTGTTTGTGTAGTACTCTTTCTTCAACTTGCGTATAGCCTGCTTTGATCTAACCATTATTCTAATCAAGAATGAGAGAATTTTCAGTTTTTTCTTTCCTTATATACTAATTATGACGTCACTCTATTCACGTCATAGCTCTAATATAAAACTATGATGACGTTCATTATTTATCTAGTAGGGTTTCAGACAAGGTATTTCTAATGATGTACTTTTGTTTTGATCTGACTCTATTTTTAGGAGTTTTGGGTTTTTATATTTCTTAGCATTGGACTGATCGTCTATTACTAGGTTGCTAGCTACTGCTGCAACCCAAATTCACATATATATTTATTTATGAGAGGCAGCCTGGCTGAGTGGTCCAAGGCACTGGTGTTAGCCACCAGTCTCTTCAGAGGCGTGGGTTCAATTCTTACCGCTGGTATACGATTATGTTTGAAAGACTGCAGTGTGAAAAGACATCAAAATGCAGTTTTTGGTGGAAAAATCCCGTTTAGTATACTGGAAACAAAGAAAAGAGAAAAAAATACCCCGTTTAGGCAGAATGTTGTAGTAGCTGCCACTTTTCTTGATTTTTTAGTACTGATTTTTTAACTTGTGTGTAGCTTGCTTTGATCTAACCATTATGTATTCATGAATGAGGCCATTTACAGTTTTGAAGTTTCTTATATAGTAATTATGACGTCACTGCATTAAAAATACAGTTTTTATTGGAAAAATTTATTCTCTTTTAGAAATAATTTATTTTAGTTACTATAGATTTTTAACCCAATTAATTTCCTTTAAAATGAGCTATTGAACAACCCTCTACGATGTTCCAGTGCCAAGCTATCTCTGGATACAAAAAAGAAAAAAAAAAAGAAAAAAATATCTCGTTTGGGGAGAATAACGTGGTTAAAGAATAACAGAAAGTTTCCTATACAGGGGTTTCGGACAAGGCGGTTCTAATGGTGTACTTTTTGTTTTGATCTGACTCCTGCTTTAGGAGCTATGGGTTTTTATATTTCTTAACATTGGACGTGATCGTCTCTTACTAGGTTGCTAGCTACCGCTGCAACCCGGACTAGCTACCGCTGCAACCCGGATAATTGACAAACACCATTTATTATGAGCTATATTCGTCCTTTATGTAACTACACCTGGAACCACCATATATCAGTTAGTATGAGAGAGAGATCGTTCTTTACTGTAAATAAAAAGAAACTTGTTTATTTATATTCTAGCTAAAATAATGAAAATAATATGAATGAACCACAGGGTTCAGTTTCTTTGGGCTTGGGTTCGTTTTTTAACTATAAATACAAACAGGAATAAGCTTACCGCGTTTTCTTCTTTTAAATAGTAAGAGACGAAACTCAAACAATCAAGTAGCTAACTAAGTCCATTGTATGGAATGGTTTGTTATTTCAGTGATAGTTTTTTAATGTAAATTTACCAACCTATACTATAGTTAAGTGGCCTATATAATTTAGTATAGGCAAGAGGTCGTTCTTTATTATAATGTCGCTGGTTCAAATCCAGGTTGAAGGAATTTATTACCACCTTTGTGTTCAACTATACTGTGGTTAAAAAACCACAGAAAATAAGGCAACTAAGCTATTCAATTACATGCTGTTGTGTGTTATTTACTAATTTTCAGATCAATCCTTTATGTACTTCTAAATAATGACTTAGTTCCTTGTACGAGCCCTCGACTTTTAGTAGATTGATATGTTGTATAATCTTAGATTTTGATACTGCCTTATATACTCTATTAATGAAGCAGGTCAAGACAGGAAAATGTGGAGCTACTGCCTTTAGAGAACGCAAATAGGTCTGACATCCCTCATTTGGGCTACAGTATAACGAATACCCATGCTTTCTTGTGTACCTGTAACTGATTTCACAATAATCCAATTCGCCAAGGTAGAAATTAACCACTTTGTCTGTTGAAAATTTTAATGCTATATTATTTTCAAGGATATCAAAAAGAATTTGACATAATTCATTATCCGTTGGATAGAGCTTGCAGATATCAGGGTGACATTGGCAAGTAACCTGCTGCCCAATTTTTGGTTTTGAATATTTACTCAGATTGTTATAGGTGACTCCAGCCATCATAATTTCCTTGTCAAATCTAGTTTCAGAGTATTTTTTGTCTCGTACTTTCCAGGACAGTTTGTTCTACTACACAGAGCATGTTTTGCCAAATATTCAGTAGAACTAAAAGAGCTGTTTAAAACACAGTTAGGTATAATTTTTTCTTGAGTCGGTGTTCCAGGAATTTGTTCTAAATCATTAGTCTTACGAACACATATACTAATAACCCTAACAGGCTCGTTTTCGTCATAATTGAAAAACATTGCTTTTCCTTCGCTGTTGATAGGTATGCTTGTATATATATATTTTTATTGTTGCTACATAAACTGCAATTGCTCCTTCCAAAATTAATATACGAATTTTCTAAGAAGTACGCCTCCGTATATTCACTGTGTTGTCGAACATTTTCCATTGCATCTATAAACTGTTCCGCCGATTTTTTAACAGCATCCGCTCTTTCAAAGAGAATTTTAATCTGTAATTTTGAATACTTTTCGTGATCCTGGTAAAACATGCGTAAAATGTTTCTCAATTTTCGAAGATCAGCCTGCATTTTTGCCATCTTATTGAATTTCTGAATGTAATCTTTCCCTTTGTCCTTATGCATTCTTCGGTACAACCTCGCAAAGAATTTAATTTTTCATTATAGCTTTTGCTACCCCAGTATATACCCATTATTCTGGTAGCAAGTTTTTTCTTATATATTTTTGGTAATCTTCATCATTGTGATAACGCTCCTTGATCTTTTGTTTGGATGTCTCAATTTTCGCATGTCTATAATCTTCATCATTGTGATAACACATCTTGCTGTTTTGTTTGAATACTTCTTTATACGCCTGGTCGGTTGAATACCTTTACTTTTTTCTTTTCGAGATACTATCTCTGTTTTTTTGTAGTACTGTTTTTTTAACTTGCGTGTAGCTTGCTTTGATCTAACCATTATGTATTCACGAATGAGACCATTTACAGTTTTGACATTTCTTATATAGTAATTATGACGTCACGATGTAATGATTTTATTTCATGACGTCATGGCGCAATGGTATTATTTCATGACGTCTTCAGAAACAACAATATAATTTCGTGTTTTTCTATTCACGTCATAGCTCTAATATAAAACTATGAAGACATTCATTATTTATCTAGTAGGGTTTCAGACAAGGTAGTTCTAATGATGTACTTTTGTTTTGATCTGACTATTTTTAGGAGTTTTGGGTTTTTATATTTCTTAGTATTGGACTGATCGTCTCTTAACAAGTTGCTAGCTACTTTTGCAACCCAAATTCACATATATATTTATTTATGAGAGGCAGCCTGGCCGAGTTGTCCAAGGCACTGGTGTTAGCCACCAGTCTCTTCGGAGGCGTGGGTTCAAATCTTACCGCTGGTATAATGTTTGAAAGACTGCAGTGTGAAAAAACATCAAAAATGCAGTTTTTGGTGGAAAAATGTATTCTCTTTTAGAAATAATTTATTTTAGTTACTATAGATTTTTAACCCAAATAATTTCCTTTAAAATGAGCCATTGAACAACTATCTACGATGTTCCAGTGCCAAGCTATCTCTGGATACAAAGAAAAAAAATATCCCGTTTAGGCGGAATGTTGTAGTAGCTGCCACTTTTCTTGATTTTCAAGCCAATATATTTCCCTTGCTGTTCAAGCCAAGGGACAGAAAGTTTACTATACAGGGGTTTCGGACAAGGTGGTGCTAATGGTGTGCTTTTTGTTTTGATCTGACTCCTTTTTTGGGAACTATGGGTTTTTATATTTCTTAACATTGGACGTGATCGTCTCTTACTAGGTTGCTAGCTACCACTGCAACCCGGATATGTAAACTTTACTAACCTATACTATAATTAAGTGGTCTATAAAATTTAGTATAGGCAAGAGGTCTTTCTTTATTATAAATTTTGTTATTCAAGCAAAAGGGCGGTAAGTTTCCTCTATAGGGGTTTCGGACAAGGCGGTTTTATAGGTGTACTTTTTGTTTTGACCTGACTCTTTTTTTAGGAGTTGAGGGGTTTTATATTTCTTAACACTGGAGGTGATCGTCTCTTACTAGGTTGCTAGCTACCACTGCAACCCGGATATGTAAACTTTACTAACCTATACTATAATTAAGTGGTCTATAAAATTTAGTATAGGCAAGAGGTCGTTCTTTATTATAGGGGTTTCGGACAAGGCGGTTTTAATGGTGTACTTTTGTTTTGATCTGACTCCTTTTTTAGGAGCTATAGGTTTTTATATTTCTTAACATTGGACGTGATCGTCTCTTGCTAGGTTGCTAGCTATAACTGCAACCCGGATTATAAAACCGCTTCATACACCCAAACACATCTTTCAGTTATTATGGTGTGCTTTGTAGTTGTGCCATCTTCATTTTTATTTTTGACACACTTTAATTGTCGTTTTCGTATATCTTTTAACCGCTCATGTCTGATTTTCATTTTCACTTTTGACAAGTTTTTGGATTTTGATTACTTCAGACAATTTAGCAATGGCCTTTGCTTTGGTTGCCCGCATTGGTGTTGTCACAATTGATGGTCCAGGTCACATCTTATCACGTTTAATATTTCAGGTTTTGGTTCCAAAGAATCATCATTTATTGTAACTGCAACAGCAAATTTTCGTTTTTTGGCCTTCCAAAAGACATTATATCATATAAATGACTGATGCGTTGGAAACTCAATAATCTTAATTATGCTATGCATGATATGATATAATAAATTGCCTATATGATGTTATAAGAAATATTAATATCTGACTCTATTTTTAGTAGTTCTGGGTTTTTATATTTATTAGCATTGGGCTTGAGCGTCTCTTAGTAGGTTGCTAGCTACTGCTTCAACCCGGATTCACATATATAGTTATGAGGGGCAGCGTGGCCGAGTGGTCCAAGGCGCTGGTGCTAGTCACCAGTCTCTTCGAAGGTGCGGGTTCAAATCTTACCGCTGGTATACAATCATGACGTCATTGATAAATCTTTAATATGAAATATGCAGTTTTTCGAAAAACTGATTCTACTTTAAAAATAATTTTTTGTAATTACAAATAGTTCTTAACACCATTAATTTCCTTTAAAATGAGCTATTGAAAAACTCTCTTCAATGTTCCAATGACGTCACTTACAACTTGGGTTTCGTTTAATGCTATATTATTACAAACAGGAAAAAATCTACGGCTTTTTCTTCAATGAAATAGTAAGAGACGAGCCTCAAGCAATCAAGTAGCTAACGAAGTCCAATGTATGCAGTGGTATGTTATTCCAATGATCATCTTTTAATGTAAACAGCCATGATACTGATGGGAATTACATAATCCCTATTTATGTTTCAGTTAACATGGGCTAGGTGTCATTCTTTATTGTACTACAGTTCGTTCCTTATTGTAAAAAGGCGGTTCTAATGGTGTACTTTTGAATTTGATCTGACTCCTTTTTTAGGAACTATGGGTTTTTATATTTCTTAACATTGGACGTGATCGTCTCTTACTAGGCTGCTAGCTACCGCTGCAACCCAGATTCTATGCTATATGATTACAAACAGAGAGACGAACCTCAAACAATCAAGTAGCTAACTAAGTCCAAAGTCTGCAATGGTTTGTTATTGAAGTGATCGTCCCTTAATGTAATCGAGCCAATATATTTCCCTTGCTGTTCAAGCCGAGGAACAGAAAGTTTTCTATACAGGGGTTTCGGACAAGGTGGTTCTAACGGTGTACTTTTATTTTTGATCAAAGTCCTTTTTTAAGAGCTATGGGTTTTTATATTTCTTAACATTAGACGTGATTGTTTATTACTAGGTTGCTAGCTACCGCTGCAACCCGGATTGCTGCTAACCCTGGAACCACTATTTATCAGTTAATATGGGCGAGAGATAGTTCTTTTCTGTAACAAAATGTAGCTTACTTATACTACCATTTAGATTTCTGCCGTAATTCTTTACTGTCAAAATTAAATTGCTTACTATGGCCTAGAGTAATAAAGAAAATTGTTTATTTACATTCCAGCTAAAATAATGAAGATAATATAAATGAACCACAGGGTTCAGTTTCTTTGGACTTGAGTTCGTTTTTTAACTATATATACAAACAGGAAAAAGCCTACGGCTTTTTCTTCTTTTAAATAGTAAGAGACGAAACTCAAACAATAAAGTAGCTAACTAAGTCCAATGTATGGAATGGTTTGTTATTTCAGTGATTGTCTTTTAATGTAAATTTACTAACCTATACTATAGTTAAGTGGCCTATATAATTTGGTATAGGCAAGAGATCGTTCTTTATTATAATTTATTATAAAATTTTTACTTATGATGATTTCTTAAGGAATATAATTAGAATTTCTTCATGTAATAAATATAATTTGTTTAAATTACAAAAGGTTTTTAACCCCATTAATTTTCTTTAAAATGAGCCATTGAACAACTCTCTACGATGTTCCAGTGCAAAACTATCTGTTGAACTTATACTATAATTAAGTGGCGTATAAAATTTAGTATAGGCAAGAAGTCGTTCTTTATTATATACTCTATTCACGTCATAGCTCTAATATAAAACTATGATGACGTTCATTATTTATCTAGTAGGGTTTCAGACAAGGTATTTCTAATGATGTACTTTTGTTTTGATCTGACTCTATTTTTAGGAGTTTTGGGTTTTTATATTTCTTAGCATTGGACTGATCGTCTATTACTAGGTTGCTAGCTACTGCTGCAACCCAAATTCACATATATATTTATTTATGAGAGGCAGCCTGGCCGAGTGGTCCAAGGCACTGGTGTTAGCCACCAGTCTCTTCAGAGGCGTGGGTTCAACTCTTACCGCTGGTATACGATTATGTTTGAAAGACTGCAGTGTGAAAAGACATCAAAAATGCAGTTTTTGGTGGAAAAATTTATTCTCTTTTAGAAATAATTTATTTTAGTTACTATAGATTTTTAACCCGATTAATTTCCTTTAAAATGCGCTATTGAACAACCCTTTACGATGTTCCAGTGCCAAGCTATCTGTGGAAAAGAAAAAAGAAAAAAAAAAGAAAAAAAAAAGAAAAAAATATCCCGTTTAGGCAGAATGTTGTAGTAGCTGCCACTTTTCTTGATTTTCAAGCCAATATATTTCCCTTGCTGTTCAAGCCAAGGGACAGAAATTTTACTATGCAGGGGTTTCGGACAAGGCGGTTCTAATGGTGTACTTTTTGTTTTGATCTGACTCTTTTTTTAGGAACTATGGGTTTTTATATTTCTTAACATTGGACGTGATCGTCTCTTACTAGGTTGCTAGCTACCGCTGCAACCCGGATATGGACGAGAGATCGTTCTTTACTGTAACGTCACGGTGTATGACGTCATGGCGCAATGGTATTATTTCATGACGTCTTCAGAAACAACAATATAATTTCGTGTTTTTCTATTCACATCATAGCTCTAATATAAAACTATGATGACGATCATTATTTATCTAGTAAGGTTTCAGACAAGGTATTTCTAATGATGTACTTTTGTTTTGATCTGACTTTATTTTTAGGAGTTTTGGGTTTTTATATTTCTTAGCATTGGACTGATCGTCTCTTACTAGGTTGCTAGCTACTGCTGTAACCCAAATTCACATATATATTTATTTATGAGAGGCAGCCTGGCCGAGTGGTCCAAGGCACTGGTGTTAGCCACCAGTCTCTTCAGAGGCGTGGGTTCAATTCTTACCGCTGATATACGATTATGTTTGAAAGACTGCAGTGTGAAAAGACATCAAAATGCAGTTTTTGGTGGAAAAATTTATTCTCTTTTAGAAATAATTTATTTTAGTTACTATAGATTTTTAACCCAATCAATTTCCTTTAAAATGAGCAATTGAACAACCCTCCACGATGTTCCAGTGCCAAGCTATCTTTGGATACAAAAAAAGAAAAAAAAAAGAAAAAAATATCCCGTTTAGGCAGAATGTTGTAGTAGCTGCCACGTTTCTTGATTTTCAAGCCGATATATTTCCCTTGCTGTTCAAGCCAAGGGACAGAAATTTTACTATGTAGGGGTTTCGGACAAGGCGGTTCTAATGGTGTACTTTTTGTTTTGATCTGACTCTTTTTTTAAGAACTATGGATTTTTATATTTCTTAACATTGGACGTGATCGTCTCTTACTAGGTTGCTAGCTACCGCTGCAACCCGGATGACGTCACGAAGTAATGATTTTATTTCATGACGTCTTCAGAAACCACAATATAAGGTCGTGTTTTTCTATTCACGTCATAGCTCTAATATAAAACTATGACGACATTCATTATTTATCTAGTAGGGTTTCAGACAAGGTAGTTCTAATAATGTACTTTTGTTTTGATCTGACTCTATTTTTAGGAGTTTTGGGTTCTTATATTTCTTAGCATTGGACTGATCTCTTACTAGGCTGCTAGCTACTGCTGCAACCCAGATTCATATATATATTATTTATGAGAGGCAGCCTGGCCGAGTGGTCCAAGGCACTGGTATTAGCCACCAGTCTCTTCGGAGGCGTGGGTTCAAATCTTACCGCTGGTATACGATTATGTTTGAAAGACTGCAGTGTGAAAAGACATCAAAAATGCAGTTTTTGGTGGAAAAATTTATTTCTTTTTGAAATAATTTATTTTAGTTTTGTAGATTTTTAACCCAATTAATTTCCTTTCAAATGAGCCATTGAACAACTCTCTACGATGTTCCAGTGCCTAGCTATCTCTGGAAAAGAAGAAAAGAGAAAAAAAAATATCCCGTTTAGGCAGAATGTTGTAATAGCTGCCACTTTTCTTGATATTCAAGCCAATATATTTCCCTTGCTGTTTCAAGCCAAGGGAAAGAAAGTATCCTATACAGGGGTTTCGGACAAGGCGGTTCTAATGGTGTACTTTTGAATTTGATCTGACTCCTTTGTTAGGAAATATGGGTTTTTATATTTCTTAACATTGGACGTGATCGTCTCTTACTAGGTTGCTAGCTACCGCTGCAACCCGGATTAAGTAATACCACTGGAACCATGATAAAAAACAGGAAAATATTACAAACAGGAAAAAGCCTACGGCTTTTTCTTCTTTGAACTAGTAAGAGACGTACCTCAAACGATCAAGTAGCTAACAAAGTCCAATGTATGCATTAATTTTTTATTCAAATGATCCTCTTTTAATGTAATGCAACCCGGATACCACTGCAATCTGGATAGCTTGCAGCTACCCCTGGAACCACCATACATCAGTTACAATGGGCGAGAGATCGTTCTTTACTGTAAAAAACCGGCAACTGTGGAACAGTTTACAGATGTAATGGGAAATTTTATACATCACTGTGAATATATGTAGGCATAATTGTTCTTTACTTAGTTTCAGCTTTAATTCGATGATCCAGACTTTATGTACTAACTACATCCAAAGACTATGACGTCATTGATTAATATTTTATATAAAAAATTATGTTTTTCGTAAAAAAAAATTAATTAAAAAAAAAAAATTAAGTACAAATAGCGCTAGATCTAGAGATTTCCTTTAAAATGAGCCATTGAACAACTCTCTACGATGTTCCAGTGCCAAGCTATCTGTGGAAAAGAAAGAAAAAAAATATCCCGTTTGTGGAGAATAACGTGGTTAAAGTCAATTTTCTTGATTATCAAGCCAATATATTTTCTTTGTTATTCAAGCCGCAGGGCGGTAAGTTTCCTTTATAGGGGTTTCGGACAAGGCGGTTCTAATGGAGTACTTTTTGTTTTGATCTGACTCTGTTTTTAGGAGTTAGGGGTTTTTATATTTCTTAACATTGTACCTGATCGTCTCTTACTAGGTTGCTAGCTACCGCTGCAACCCGGATATGAAGTCTAATGGATATAGTCTAATAATGGCATATTCTAATGGTTTGCTTTGTAGTTCAATTACTATAGGTTATAGTTCATTCTTTGCTATAATTTTATAGAAGCTATGGGTTTTTATATTTCTTAACATTGGACGTGATCGTCTCGCACTAGGTTGTTAGCTACCTCTGCAACCCGGACGACTGAAGAAGAAAAAAAAACACATTGTGCCCACATCGTTGTTTACTCAGGCAGTGCTAGCGCGCTGCCTATGATAATAAACTGACTACACACAGGAAAAAGCCTACGGTTTTTTCTTCTTTGAAATAGTATGAGACGAGTCTCAAACATTCAAGTAGCTAGCTAATTCCAATGTATGCAATTGTTTGTTATTCCAATGATCGTCTTTTAATATAATCCAAGGCACTGGTGTTAGCCACCAGTCTCTTCGGAGGCGTGGGTTCAAATCTTACCGCTGATATACGATTATGTTTGAAAGACTGCAGTGTGAAAAGACATCAAAAATGCAGTTTTATGTGGAAAAATTTATTCTCTTTTAGAAATAATTTATTTTAGTTATTATAGATTTTTAACCCAATAATTTCCTTTAAAATGAGCTATTGAACAACCCTCTACGATGTTCCAGTGCCAAGCTATCTCTGGATAAAAAAGAAAAAAGAAAAAAAAATATCCTGTTTAGGCAGAATGTTGTAGTAGCTGCCACTTTTCTTGATTTTCAAGCCAATATATTTCCCTTGCTGTTCAAGCCAAGGGACAGAAAGTTTACTATACAGGGGTTTCGGACAATGCGGTTCTAATGGTGTACTTTTTGTTTTGATCTGATTCTTTTCTTTAGGAACTATGGGTTTTTATATTTCTTAACATTGGACGTGGTCGTCTCTTACTAGGTTGCTAGCTACCGCTGCAACCCGGATTCATCATTTTGATAACACATCTTGCTGTTTTGTTTTGCTCTCTCCATTTTTACTTCTCGATACGCCTTGTCGGTTGAATACCTTTTCTTTTCTTTTTTCCAGATACTATCTCTGTTGTCTGTGTAGTACTGTTTTTTTTTAACTTGCGTGCAGCTTGCTTTGATCTAACCATTATTTAATTAACGAATGAGACCATTTACATCTTTGTCGTTCTTAAGTAGTTATTTTTCACTATCAATTTTTGCATCTCGATACGCCTGGTCGGTTGAATACCTTTGCTTTTCTCTTTTCAAGATGCTATTTCAGTTTTTTTGGTAGTACTGTTTTTTTAGCTTGCGTTTAGCTTGCTTGATTGAAACCATTATGTAACGATTAGTTGAATGTTTATGTCACGTATCAAGTATCAAGAATCTAACAAAAAGTTAAACTAAATTTTAAATTTTCAGGTATTTTTCTAGTCTAAATTAAAAGATTAAAACTATTGTTCAGACACCATAAATATTTTTGCAGTTTATAACTTTAGCGATTTTGAACTAAAAACGAAAATAAAATAAAATTAAATTTTTCAAGTTTTACGTCAGGTCGGTCATTAATTCATATATGGTTATTAGTACACAATAGGTTTTAGATATTACGTCATGTCACTTATTACGTCATATATGGTTATTAGTAGATAATCGGTAAAATGTTCGTTCTTTATTATAATGGAGAATAACATGGTTAAACTCAATTTTCTTGATTTTCAAGCCATTATATATTCTTTGTTTGGGGTTTCAGACAAGGCGGTTTTAATGGTATACTTTTTATTTTGATCTGACTCTTTTTTTTAGGAACTATGGGTTTTTATATTTCTTAACATTGGACGTGATAGTCTCTCTAGGTTGCTAGCTACCGCTGCAAACCAGATTGTCATAATATAAATACTGTAATCTGAACTATAACGAAGTTGCCTATGCAAGTTAGTATAGGGAAGAGATCGATCTTTATTATAATCTCTGAAAGAATAGATTTTGTTGAAAAGTCAGCTAGAGATGCTTTCGCAAAACTTCAAAGTAATATAAGCTTCCAAGTTATGGACCGGCAACTGTGGAACAGTTTACAGATGTAATGGGAAATCTTATGCATCACTGTGAATATATGGAGGCATAATTGCCTTTTACTTAGTTTCAGCTTAAATTCGATGATCGAGCCTTAATGTAATAAACAGGAAAAAGCCTACGGCTTTTTCTTCTTTGAAATAGTAAGAGACTAGCCTTAAGCAATCAAATAGCTAACTAAATCAAATGTATGTAATGGGTTTTTATTCCAATGGTCGTCTTTTAATGGAAAATTTTAATATATTGGCCTTAAATATAACTGTACAGGCCTAGACTTTAGTTAAGTGGCCTATAAAATTTAGTAGAGGCAAGAGGTCGTTGTTTATTATAAAAACTCAAAGAATCAGGCAGCTAACTAAGTCCAATATAAGCAATTGTTTGGTCTTCTAATGATCATATTTTAATTAGAAGTTTCTTACTAAGTTGCTAGCTACCACTTAAACCCAGATTGTGTAATAGGTTGCTAACTACCACTGCAACCTAGATATTCTTATTTCTGCTGCTTTGGGCTAAGGTTCGTTCTTTCATGTAAAACTAGCAAAACATTTTTTAAGTTTGATGAAGATTTAACTAATGTGTCAAAAGTAAGGTTGCAAGTCTACGATTTTGTTTTGGCCTTATTATAATTGGTATGGTGAAATAATAATATCCATATGGCTCTTAAATCATACTTCTTTATGGTCCCATATGGTTTACTGGCTAGGATATTTAACTTTCAATTAACAGGCCCGGGTTCGATTCCCAGTGTGGGAAAATTTTTAACTCTATAATCTTTGAACATTTGAACCTTTTATAATTTATAATGATGTATAATATAAATACTGTAATCTTAACTATAATGAAGTTGCCTATGCAAGTTAGTATAGGGAAGAGTTCGATCTTTATTATAATTGCCAATCCATACCTTGGAAGCTTTTCGTTAAACTGACAACATTTCTTTTGGATATTACTATGAAGCTTTGCCAAAGAATTTCTAGCCGACTTTTCAACAGCATCCGCTCTTTCAAAGAGAATTTTAATCTGTAATTTTGAATACTTTTCGTGATCCCGATAAAACATGCGTAAAATGTTTCTCAATTTACAAAGATCAGCCTGCATTTTTGCCATCTTCTAGTGTTTCTGAATGTAATTTTTCCCTTTGTCCTTATGTGTTCTTCGGTACAACCTCGCAGAGAATTTAATTTTTTCATCATAGATTTTGTCACCCCAGTAACGCTCCTTGATCTTTTGTTAGGCTGTCTCAATTTTTACTTCTCGATACACCTGGACGGTTGAATACCTTTGCTTTTGGTTTTTCTTATATTTGATGCGGTAATCTTCATCATTGTGATAAATCTCCTTGAACTTTTGTTTGGCTGTCTCAATTTTTACTTCTCGATACACCTGGACGGTTGAATACCTTTGCTTTTCGTTTTTCTTATATTTGATGCGGTAATCTTCATCATTGTGATAACTCTCCTTGAACTTTTGTTTGGCTGTCTCAATTTTTGCTTGTCTATAATCTTCATCATTGTGATAACACATCTTGCTGTTTTGTTTGATTACTTCTCGATACATCTGGTCGGTTGAATACCTTTGCTTTTCTCTTTTCAAGATACTATCTCTGTTGTTTGTGTAGTACTTTTTTTTCAAATTGCGTATAGCTTGCTTCAATCTAACCATTATTCTAGTCAAGAATGAGAGAATTTACATCTTTGTCGTTCTTAAGTAGTAATTATGACGTCACGGCGTAATGATTTGATTGACGTCATAGCGCAATGATATTATTTCATGACGTCATCAGAAACAACAATATAATTTCGTGTTTTTCTATTCACGTCATAGCTCTAATATAAAGCTATGAAGACATTCATTATTTATCTAGTAGGGTTTCAGACAAGGTAGTTCTAATGATGTACTTTTGTTTTGATTTGACTCTATTTTTAAGAGTTTTGTTATATTTCTTAGCATTGGACTGATCGTCTCTTACTAGATTGCTAGCTACTGCTGCAACCCAGATTCAAACATATAGTTATTTATGAGAGGCAGCCTGGCCGAGTGGTCCAAGACACTGGTGTTAGCCACCAGTCTCTTCGGAGGCGTGGGTTCAAATCTTACCGCTGGTATACGATTATGTTTGAAAGGCTGCAGTGTGAAAAGACATCGAAAATGCAGTTTTTGGTGGAAAAATTTATTCTCTTTTAGAAATGTTTTATTTTAGTTACTATAGATTTTTAACCCAATTAATTTCCTTTAAAATGAACTATTGAACAACCCTCTACGATGTTTCAGTGCCAAGCTATCTCTGGAAACAGAGAAAAGAGAAAAGAGAAAAATATCCCGTTTGGGGAGAATAACGTGGTTAAAGTCAATTTTCTTGATTTTCAAGCCAATATATTTCCCTTGCTGTTCAAGCCAAGGGACAGAAAGTTTCCTATACAGGGGTTTCGGACAAGGCGGTTCTAATGGTGTACTTTTTGTTTTTATCTGACTCCTTTGTTAGGAATTATGGGTTTTTTATTTCTTAACATTGGACGTGATCGTCTCTTACTAGGTTGCTAGCTACCGTTGCAATTATTATAATAGAGTTCGTTCTTTATTATAATAAAAAATTAAGTTTTCCGTAAAAAATAATTAATTTAAAAGAAAATTAAGTAGAAATGACACTAGATCTAGAGATTTCCTTTAAAATGAGCCATTGAACAACTCTCTTCAATGTCCCAGTGCCCTTCTATCTATGGAAAAGAAGAAGAAGAAGAAAGAAAGAAAAAAATTACCCGTTTGTGGGATATTTTTCTGGGCCGAGTGGTCCAAGGCGCTGGTGTTAGTCACCAGTCTCTTCGGAGGTGTGGGTTCAAATCCTACCACTGGTATACAATTATGACGTCATTGATCAATCTTTAATATGAAATATGCAATTTTTCGTCAAAAACTGATTTTATTTTAAAAATACATTGTTTTAAGTACAAAAAGTTTTTAACGCCATTAATTTCCTTTAAAATGAGCCATTGAACAACTCTCCACGATGTTCCAGTGCCAAGCTATCTTTGGAAAAGAAGAAAAAAGAAATAATATCCCCTTTGTGGAGAATAACGTGGTAAAAGTCAATTTTCTTGATTTTCAAGCCAATATATTTTCTTTGTTATTCAGGCCAAAGGGTGGGTTGTTTCCCTTATAGGAATTTAGGACAAGGCGATTCTAATGGTGTACTTTTTGTTTTGATCTGACTCATTTTTTAGGAGTTATGGGTTTTTATATTTCTTAACATTGGACGTGATCGTCTCTTACAAGGTTGCTAGCTACCGCTGCAACCCGGATGTTAGTCACCAGTCTCTTCAGAGGTGTAGGTTCAAATCCTACCACTGGTATACGATTATGACGTCATTGATCAATCTTTAATATGAAATATGTAATTTTTCTATTTTAAAAATACATTGTTTTAAGTACAAAAAGTTTTTAAAGCCATTAATTTCCTTTAAAATGAGCCATTGAACAACTCTCTACGATGTTCCAGTGCCAAGCTATCTCTCGAAAAGAAGAAGAAAGAAAAAAATATCCCCTTTGTGGAGAATAACGTGGTAAAAGTCAATTTTCTTGATTTTCAAGCCAATATATTTTCTTTGTTATTCAAGCCAAAGGACGGTAAGTTTCTCGTATAGGAATTTCGGACAAGGTGATTCTAATGGTGTACTTTTTGTTTTGATCTGACTCTTTTTTTAGGAGTTATGGGTTTTTATATTTCTTAACATTGGACGTGATCGTCTCTTACTAGATTGCTAGCTACCGCTTCAACCTGGATTGAGCTGACTCTTTTTTTAGGAGCTATGGGTTTTTATATTTCTTAACATTGGACGTGATCGTCTCTTACTAGGTTGATAGCTACCGCTGCAACCCGGATTTGATCTGAATCTTTTTTTAGGAGTTAGGGGTTTTTATATTTCTTAACATTGGACGTGATTGTCTCTTACTAGGTTGCTAGCTACCGCTGGAACCCGGATTCCTATACAGAGATTTCAGACAATGCGGTTCTAATGGTGTACTTTTTGTTTTGATCAGACTTTTTTTTGGCGTTAAAGGTTCTTATATATTTTAACATTGGACGTATGTAGTCTCTTACTAGGTTTCTAGCTACCAATGCAACCCAGATATGATAATAAACTGATTACACAGAGGAAAAAGCGTACGGATTTTTTTTCTTTGAAATAGTAAGAGACGAGTCTCAAATAATCAAGTAGCTAGCTAATTCCAGTGTATGCAATTGCTTGTTATTCCAATGATCTTCTTTTATTATAACTACCGCTGCAACCTGGATCTTTACTATAATTACTATAGGTTATAGCTCGTTGTTTAATGCAATACTTGTCGAAAGATGAACGTGTATAAATATTGCATTCACTTACTACGTCACATATGGTTATCTTTTAATGTATTATTACAAACAGGAATAATCCTACGGCTTTTTCTTCTTTGGAATAGTAAGAGACGAACCTCAAAGGATCAGGCAGCTAACTAAGTCCAATATAAGCAATTGTTTGTTCTTCTAATGATCATCTTATAAGTTGGCATTTCTTACTAGGTTGCTAGCTACCACTTAAATCCAGATTATGTAAGAGATTGCTAGCCTAGCTGCAACCTAGATATTCTTATTTCTGCTACTATTGCTGCAACCTAGATATTCTTATTTCTGCTACTATGGGCTAAGGTTCGTTCTTTCATGTAAAACTAGCAAAACATTTTTAAAGTCTGATGAAGATTTAACTAATGTGTCAAAAGTAAGGTTGCAAGTCAACGATTTTGTTTTGGCCTTATTATAATTGGTATGGTGAAATAATAATATGCATATGGCTCTTAAATCATACTTATTTATGGTCCCATATGGTCTAGTGGCTAGGACAGTTAACTTTCACTTAACAGACCCAGGTTCAATTCCCGGTGTGGGAAATTTTTTAACTCTATAATCTTCGAACATTTGAACCTTTTATAATTTATAATGATGCATAATATAAATACTGTAATCTTAACTATAGTGAAGTTGCCTATGCAAGTTAGTATAGGGAAGAGTTCGATCTTTATTATAATAACCACGCCTCCGAAGAGACTGGTGGCTAACACCAGTGTCTTGGACCACTCGGCCAGGCTGCCTCTCATAAATAACTATATATGTGAATCTGGGTTGCAGCAGTAGCTAGCAATCTAGTAAGAGACGATCAGTCCAATGCTAAGAAATATAACAAAACTCTTAAAAATAGAGTCAAATCAAAACAAAAGTACATCATTAGAACTACCTTGTCTGAAACCCTACTAGATAAATAATGAATTTCGTCATAGCTATATATTAGAGCTATGACGTTAATAGAAAAACACGAAATTATATTGTTGTTTCTGATGACGTCATGAAATAATATCATTGCGCTATGACGTCAATAAAATCATTACTCCGTGACGTCATAATTACTACTTAAGAACGACAAAGATGTAAATTCTCTCATTCTTGATTAGAATAATGGTTAGATCGAAGCAAGCTATACGCAATTTGAAAAAAAACAGTACTACACAAACAACAGAGATAGTATCTTGAAAAGAGAAAAGCAAAGGTATTCAACCGACCAGTCATATCGAGAAGTAATCAAACAAAACAGCAAGATGTGTTATCTCAATGATGAAGATTATAGACATAACATTGTAGGACGTACCCAAGGGTTTAGTGGGTTTGAACCCCCCTCCCCCAAAACGTTTTTCAGATTCATAATAACGAATATAAAATGAATAAAACAAAATTGAATATAAAAAATATATATAAAAATGAATATGAACAACTTTTTTATGCGTTTTTGATGTTTATATCTGGGTTGCAGCGGTAGCTAGCAACCTAGTAAGAGACGATCACGTCCAATGTTAAGAAATATAAAAACCCAGACTTCCTAATAAAGGAGTCAGATCAAAACAAAGAGTACACCATTAGAACCGCCTTGTCCGATACCCCTGTATAGTATACTTTCTGTCTTTTGGCTTGAACAGCAAGGGAAATATATTGGCTTGAGAATCAAGAAAATTGACTTTAACCACGTTATTCTCCCCAAACGGGATATTTTTTTTTATTTTTTTTTATTTTCTGTCTTTTCCACAGATAGCTTGGCACTGGAACATCGTAAAGGGTTGTTCAATGGCTCATTTTAAAGGAAATTAATTGGGTTAAAAATCTATAGTGACTAAAATAAAATTTTTCTAAAAGAGAATAAATTTTTCCACCAAAAACTGCATTTTCGATGTCTTTTCACACTGCAGTCTTTCAAACATAATACCAGCGGTAAGATTTGAACCCATGCCTCCGAAGAGACTGGTGGCTTACACCAGTGCCTTGGACAAATCGGTCAGGCTGCCTCTCATAAATAAATATATATGTGAATTTGGATTGCAGCAGTAGCTAGCAACCTACTAAGAGATGATCAGTCCAATGCTAAGAAATATAAAAACCCAAGACTCCTAAAAATAGAGTCAGAAAAAAAGCAAATTGTAATAAAGAACGACCTCCTGCCTCTACTAAATTTTATACGTCACTTAATTATAGTATGGGTTAGGAATTCCACAGATAGCTTGGCACTGGAACATCGTAGAGAGTTGTTCAATGGCTCATTTTAAAGTAAATTAATGGGGTTAAAAATCAGGGTTGCAGTGGTAGCTAGCAACCTAGTAAGAGACGATCTCGTCCAATTTTAAGAAATATAAAACCCATAGTTCCTAACAAAGGAGTCAGATCAAAACAAAAAGTACACCATTTGAACCACTTTGTCCAAAACCCCTGTATAGGAAACTTTCTGTCCCTTGGCTTGAACAGCAAGGGAAATATATTGGGTTGAAAATCAAGAAAATTGACTTTAACAAATTTCCAACGGGATATTTTTTTCTTTTTTCTTTTTTTTTGTATCCAGAGATAGCTTGGCACTGGAACTTTGTAGGGGGTTGTTCAATAGCTCATTTTAAAGGAAATTAATTGGGTTAGAAATCTATAGTAACTAAAATAAATCATTTCTAAAAGAGTATAAATTTTTCCACCAAAAACTGTATTTTTGATGTCTTTTCACACTGCAGTCTTTCAAACATAATCGTATAGCAGCGGTAAGATTTGAACCCACGCCTCTGAAGAGACTGGTGGCTAACACCAGGGCCTTGGACCACTCGGCCAGGCTGCCTCTCATAAATAAATATATATGTGAATTTGGGTTGCAGCAGTAGCTAGCAACCTACTAAGAGACGATCAGTCCAATGCTAAGAAATATAAAAACCCAAAACTCCTAAAAATAGAGTCTGATCAAAACAAAAGTACATCATTAGAATTACCTTGTCTGAAACCCTACTAGATAAATAATGAATGTCATCATAGTTTTATATTAGAGCTATGACGTGAATAGAAAAACACGAAATTATATTGTTGTTTCTGAAGACGTCATAAAATAATACCATTGCGCCATGACATCATGAAATAAAATCATTACGCCGTGACGTCATAATTAGTATATAAGAAAAGTTAAAACTGTAAATTCTCTCATTTTGGATTAGATAATGGTTAGATCAAAGCAAGCTATACGCAAGTTGAAAAAACAGTACTACACAAACAACAGAGATAGTAACTTGAAAAGAAAAAAGTAAAGGTATTCAACCGACCAGGCATATCGAGAAGTAATAATTGAGAGAGCAAAACAAAGGTATTCAACCAACCAGGCGTATCAAGAATTAATAATTGAGACAGCAAAACAAAACAGCAAGATGTGTTATCACAAGTATGTAGTTTTAAGTATGTAATTATACATGCAAAAATGGAGACAGCCAAACAAAAGATCAAGAAACGGTATGGTAATGATGAAGATTACAGAGAAGCAACAATTTAGCAGGATAGACAAAAGAGCAAGGAACGGTATGATAATGATAAAGATTACCGAAACAAACATAAGAAAAAGTTGTTACCAGAATAATGGGTAGATACTGGGGTGACAAAATTAAATTAAAAGACGATCACTGGAATAACAAACAATTGCATACATTGGAAATAGTTAGCTACTTGATTGTTTGAGGTTGGCTCTTACTATTTCAAAGAAGAAAGAGCCGATGGCTTTTTCCTGTTTGTAATCAGTTATAATAAAGATCAAACTCTTCCCTATACTAACTTGCATACGCAACTTCACTATATTTAAGATTACAGTATTTATATTTTTACATTAAAAGACGATCACTGAAATAACAAACCATTCCATACATTGGACTTAGTTAGCTACTTAATTGTTTGAGTTTCGTCTCTTACTATTTATTAACTGTAAATACAAACAGGAAAAAGCCTACGGCTTTTTCTTCTTTTAAATAGTAAGAGACGAAACTCAAACAATCAAGTAGCTAAGTCCAATGTATGGAATGGTTTGTTATTTCAGTGATCGTCTTTTAATGTAAATTTTTTCCTTTCAAGTGAGACCATATTTTTTCAATATTTAAAATTATTAAGTACACAATACCCCGTGTTGAGTATCTAAAACCTAGCATAAAAAAAACTAATTTTTAAATTTTCAGGTATTTATCTTGTTTGAATTACAAAATTAGTAATATTGGTTAGACACCATAAATATTTTTGCAGTTTACATAATAAGTTTAGCGATTCTGGACTGAAAACTAAAATAATTGCAATTATAAGACAATAATTTGGAGATACGTACTTTACGGGTTACAAACCAAAAAAAGTTTGGTTCCAGGATACAATAATAACTTTGAACTGAGATGAAAAAAATTTTTCTTCCAGGAGACAAACAGTAAAACTAATTATAAAATTTTTATGTATTTTTGTTGTTTAAATTAAGAACTTACTATTACTGATTAGGCATCATAAATATTTTTGCAGTTTACAAAATAATTTTAGCGATTAAGCCAAAAAAGAAAATTTTGGTTTCAGGAGTTTCGGTTACTATTGAGACAAGTAGCTATTATTACTATTGAATTCATTACCATGAACTGTTTGATTGCTTTAAAATTCAAATATCTTTGAAAAGACTGCATCATGAAAATACATCAAAAATGCAATTTTTTTGACAAAATTGATTCTACTTTAAAAAGTATTTTATTTTTAATTACAAAAGGCACTAGATGTTGCAATTGCCTTTAAAATTAGCTATTATACAACTCTCTATGATTTTCCAGTGCCCAGCTAGCTGAGCAGGAAAAAAAAGCGGAAAGAAAAAAAATATCCCGTTTGTGGAGGATAACGTGGTAAAAGTCAATTTTCTTGATTTTCAAGCCAATATATTTTCTTTGTTATTCAAGCCAAAGGGCGGTAAGTCTCCTTTATAGAGAGTTCGGGCAAGGTGGTTCTAATGGTGTACTTTTTGTTTTGATCTGACTCTTTTTTTATGAGTTGGGGGGTTTTATATTTCTTAACATTGGAGGTGATCGTCTCTTACTAGGTTGCTAGCTACCGCTGCAACCCAGATGGGTTACTTTAATTTTTACTATGTGGCGTGATTGTCTCTTACTAGGTTGCTAACGACCGCTGCATCCCGGATATAGAGGTACTGTATACTGTGGTTCTAATAGTGTACATTGATCTGATTTTAGTTTTAAAAGTTACGAGCTCTTTTTTTTTACTATAGGGTCTTATCTTCTCTTACTAGGTGTCGTCTTTTAATGTAATACTATAATTCAGTGGCATATAAAATTTAGTATAGGCATGAGGTTGTTCTTTATTACAAACTTTATTATATTAAATTAAGAACTTACTATTACTGATTAGGCATCATAAATATTTTTGCAGTTTACATAATAATTTTAGCGATTAAGCCAAAAAAGAAAATTTTGGTTCCAGGAGTTTCGGTTACTATTCAGACAAGTAGCTATAATTACTATTGAGTTCATTACCATGAACTGTTTGATTGCTTCAAAATTCAAATATCTTTGAAAAGACTGCAGTATGAAAATACATCAAAAATGCAATTTTTTTTACAAAATTGATTCTACTTTAAAAAGTATTTTATTTTTAATTACAAAAGGCACTAGATGTTGCAATTGCCTTTAAAATGAGCTATTATACAGCTCTCTATGATTTTCCAGTGCCCAGCTAGCTAAGCAGGAAAAAAAAGCGGAAACAAAAAAATATCCCGTTTGTGGGGAATAACGTGGTAAAAGTCAATTTTCTTGATTTTCAAGCCAATATATTTTCTTTGTTATTCAAGCCAAAGGGCGGTAAGTTTCCTTTATAGAGGATTTGGACAAGGCGGTTCTAATGGTGTACTTTTTGTTTTGATTTGACTCTTATTTTAGGAGTTGGGGGGTTTTATATTTCTTAACATTGGAGGTGATCGTCTCTTACTAGGTTGCTAGCTACCGCTGCAACCCGGATTACAAACAGGAAAAAGCCTACGGCTTTTTCTTCTTTTATAAATAGTAAGAGACGAACCTCAAGTGTGCTACCCCTGGAACCACCATTTATCATGTTACTATGGATGAGAGATCGTTCTTTACTGTAGCAACCCGGATAACCTACACTATAATTAAGTGGCGTATAATATTTAGCATAGGTAAGAGGCTGTTCTTTATTATAATAATTACAAAATTAGTATTATTGGTTAGACACCATAAATATTTTAGCAGTTTACATAATAAGTTTAGCGATTCTGGACTGAAAACTAAAATAATAGCAATTATAAGACAATAATATGGAGATACGTGCTTTACGGGATACAAACCAAGAAAAGTTAAAGAACTGTTTAAAACACAGTTAGAAATTCTTTTTTCTTGAGTCGGTGTTCCAGGAATTTGTTCTAAATCATTAGTCTTAAAAACACATATACTAATAACCCTAACAGGCTCGTTTTTGCCATAATTGAAAAACATTGCTTTTCCTTCGCTGCTGATAGGTATGCTTGTATATATATTTTTAATGCTGCTACATAAACTGCAATTGCTCCTTCCAAAATTAATATACGAACTTTCTAAGAAGTACGCCTCTGATTCCCTGTGTTGTCGAACATTTTCCATTGTATCTATAGACTGTTCCGCAGTTGCAAGTCCATACCTTGGAAGCTTTTCATTAAACTGACAATATTTCTTTTGGATATTGCTATGAAGCTTTGCCAAAGCATTTCTAGCCGACTTTTCAACAGCATCCGCTCTTTCAAAGCGAATTTTAATCTGTAATTTTGAATACTTTTCGTGATCCCGATAAAAAATGCTTAAAATGTTTCTCAATTTACAAAGATCAGCCTGCATTTTTTCCGTCTTCTTGTATTTCTGAATGTAATTCTTCCCTTTGTCCTTATGCATTCTTCGGTACAACCTCGCAGAGAATTTAATTTTTTCATTATAGCTTTTGTCACCCCAATATCTACCCATTATTCTGGTAGCAACTTTTTTCTTAAGTTTGTTTCGGTAATCTATATCGTTATCATACCGTTCCTTGCTCTTTTGTTTGGCTGTCTCAATTTTCCCTTCTCGATACCTCTGATCAGTAACATACCTCTGTTTTGCTCTGTCATATTTCATTTTCTTAAATTCTGGATCACAAGACATCTTAGTAGCAATCCTTACGCGTTCTCGAGCTTTATTGCGTTCGGTGGCATTTTTATCTCTTTTAAATAAACTTTTCCTATATTTCAGGATAAAGAAATTTGGATTGCTCTATTTTGATAGTTTTTTTGGTTATTCTTTCTTTTTTTCCTTTCAAGCGAGACCATATTTTTTCAAGGTTTAAAATTATTAAGTACACAATACCCCGTGTCGAGTATCTAAAACCTAGCATAAAAAAAACTAATTTTTAAATTTTCAGGTATTTATCTTGTTTGAATTACAAAATTAGTATTATTGGTTAGACACCATAAATATTTTTGCAGTTTACATAATAAGTTTAGCGATTCTGGACTGAAAACTAAAATAATTGCAATTATAAGACAATAATATGGAGATACGTACTTTACGGGTTACAAACCAAAAAAAGTTTGGTTCCAGGATACAATAATAACTTTGAACAGAGATGAAAAAAAAATTTCTTCCAGGAGACAAAAAGTAAAACTAATTATAAAATTTTCATGTATTTTTGTTGTTTAAATTAAGAAATTACTATTACTGATTAGGCATCATAGATATTTTTGCAGTTTACATAATAATTTTGACGATTAAGCCAAAAAAGAAAATTTTGGTTCCAGGAGTTTCGGTTACTATTGAGACAAGTAGCTATTATTACTATAGAGTTCATTACTATAAACTGTTTGATTGCTTCAAAATTCAAATATCTTTGAAAAGACTGCAGCATGAAAATACGTCAAAAATGCAATTTTTTTGACAAAATTGATTCTACTTTAAAAACTATTTTATTTTTAATTACAAAAGGCACTAGATGTTGCAATTTCCTTTAAAATGAGCTATTATACAGCTCTCAAGAAAAATCAAGCAGAAAGAAAAAAATATCCCGTTTGTGGAGAATAACGTGGTAAAAGTCAATTTGCTTGATTTTCAAGCCAATATATTTTCTTTGTTATTCAAGCCAAAGGGCGGAAAGTTTCTTTTATAGAGGTTTCGGACAAGGCGGTTCTAATGGTGTACTTTTTGTTTTGATCTGACTCTTTTTTTAGGAGTTGGGGGGTTTTATATTTCTTTACATTGGAGGTGATCGACTCTTACTAGGTTGCTAGCTACCGCTGCAACCCGGATGTTTTTATCTGACTCTTTTTTTAGGAGTTATGGGTTTTTATATTCCTTAACATTGGACGTGGGCGTCTCTTACTAGGTTGCTAGCTATCGCTGCAACCCGGAGTTTACATATCGGTCCTTTATGTAAATTACTATGGAGCGTGATCGTCTCTTCCTAGGTTACTAGTTAGCAATGCAACCGGGATTACATAAAAAACCTAATTGACAAATACTATTTATGACGAACTATATCGGTTGTGGTTGCTAGCTACCGCTGTAACTTGGATAAAAACTGATTACAAACAGAAAAAAGCCTACGGCTTTTTCTTCTTTGAAATAGTAAGAGACGAACCTCAAAGAATCAAGTAGCTAACTAATTCCAATGTATACAATTGTTCGTTATTCCAATAATCGTCTTTTAATGTAATAATTAAGTGGCGTATAAAATTTAGCATAGGGAAGAAGTCGTTCTTTATTATAATTTTTAACCCCATTAATTTCCTTCAAAATGAGCCATTGAACAACTCTCTACAATGTTCCAGTGCCATGCTATCTGATGAATTACTAACCTATACTATAGTTAAATGGCGTATAAAATTTAGCATAGGTAAGAAGTCGTTCTTTATTATACATTAATTTCCTTCAAAATGAGCCATTGAACAACTCTCCATAATGTTCCAGTGCCATGCTATCTGTTGAATTACTAACCTATACTATAGTTAAGTGGCGTATAAAATTTAGCATAGGTAAGAATTCGTTCTTTATTATATTATAATACCTAAGTTACTATGGACAAAAGTTCAATCTTTAATGTAATAGAACTAAAAGAACTGTTTAAAACACAGTTAGAAATACTTTTTTCTTGAGTCGGTGTTCCAGGAATTTGTTCTAAATCATTAGTCTTACAAACACATATACTAATAACCCTAACAGGCTCGTTTTCGCCATAATTGAAAAACATTGCTTTTCCTTCGTTATTGATAGGTATGCTTGTATATATATTTTTATTGCTGCTACATAAACTGCTATTGCTCCTTCCAAAATTAATATACGAACTTTCTAAGAAGTACGCCTCTGTATATTCACTGTGTTGTCGAACATTTTCCATTGTATCTATAAACTGTTCCTCAATTGCCAGTCCATACCTTGGAAGCTTTTCATTAAACTGACAACATTTCTTTTGGATATTGCTATGAAGCTTTGCCAAAGCATTTCTAGCCGACTTTTCAACAGCATACGCTCTTTCAAAGAGAATTTTAATCTGTAATTTTGAATACTTTTTGTGATCCCGATAAAACATGCGTAAAATGTTTCTCAATTTACAAAGATCAGCCTGCATTTTTGCCATCTTCTTGTATTTCTGAATGTAGTTTTTCCCTTTGTCCTTATGCGTTCTTCGGTACAACCTCGCAGAGAATTTAATTTTTTCATTATAGATTTTGTCACCCCAGTATCTACCCATTATTCTGGTTGCAACTTTTTTCTTATGTTTTTTTCGGTAATCTATATCGTTATCATACCGTTCCTTACTTTTTTGTTTGGCTGTCTCAATTTTCCCTTCTCGATACCCCTGATCCGTAACATACCTCTGTTTTGCTCTGTCATATTTCATTTTCTTAAATTCGGGATCACAAGACATCTTAGTAGCAATCCTTACGCGTTCTCGAGATTTATTGCGTTCGGTGGCATTTTTATCTCTTTTAAATAAACTTTTCCTATATTTCAGAATGTTACCTTTATTTTTTGTGTAGTAAAGTTTTCTATTAGTAGATATTTGGAACGCTCTATTTTGATAGTTTTTTTGGCTATTCTTTCTTTTTTTCCTTTCAAGCGAGACTATATTTTTTCAAGGTTTAAAATTATTAATTACACAATACCCCGTGTCGAGTATCTAAAACCTAGCAAAAAAAAAACTAATTTTGAAATTTTCAGGTATTTATCTTGTTTGAATTACAAAATTAGTATTATTGGTTAGACACCATAAATATTTTTGCAGTTTACATAATAAGTTTAGCTTTTCTGGACTGAAAACTAAAATAATTGCAATTATAAGACAATAATATGGAGATACGTACATTACGGGTTACAAACCAAAAAAATTCGGTTCCAGGATACAATAATAACTTTGAACTGAGATGAAAACAAATTTTCTTCCAGGAGACAAAAAGTAAAACTAATTATAAAATTTTCATGTATTTTTGTTGTTTAAATTAAGAAATTACTATTACTGATTAGGCATCATAGATATTTTTGCAGTTTACATAATAATTTTAGCGATTAAGCCAGAAAAGAAAATTTTGGTTCCAGGAGTTTCGGTTACTATTGATACAAGTGGCTATTATTACTATAGAGTTCATTACCAGGAACTGTTTGATTGCTTCAAAATTCAAATATCTTTGAAAAGACTGCAGCATGAAAATACATCAAAAATGCAATTTTTTTGACAAAATTGATTCTACTTTAAAAAATATTTTATTTTTAATTACAAAAGGCACTAGATATTGAAATTTCCTTCAAAATGAGCTATTATACAGCTCTTTATGATTTTCCAGTGCCCAGCTAGCTGAGAAGAAAAATCAAGCGGAAAGAAAAAAATATCCCGTTTGTGGAGAATAACGTGGTAAAAGTCAATTTGCTTGATTTTCAAGCCAATATATTTTCTTTGTTATTCAATCCAAAGGGCGGTAAGTTTCCTTTATAGAGGTTTCGGACAAGGCGGTTCTAATGGTGTACTTTTTGTTTTGATCTGACTCTTTTTTTAGGAGTTGGGGGTTTTATATTTCTTTACATTGGAGGTGATCGTCTCTTACTAGGTTGCTAGCTACCGCTGCAACCCGGATTATAATACTTAAGTTACTATGGACAAAAGTTCGATCTGTAATGTAATAGAACTAAAAGAACTGTTAAAAAAACAGATAGAAATACTTTTTTCTTGAGTCGGTGTTCCAGGAATTTGTTCTAAATCATTAGTCTTACAAACACATATATTAATAACCCTAACAGGCTCGTTTTCGCCATAATTGAAAAACATTGCTTTTCCTTCACTGTTGATAGGTATGCTTGTATATATATTTTTATTGCTGCTACATAAACTGCAATTGCTCCTTCCAAAATTAATATACGAACTTTCTAAGAAGTACGACTCTGTATATTCACTGTGTTGTCGAACATTTTCCATTGTATCTATAAACTGTTCTGCAGTTGCCAGTCCATACCTTGGAAGCTTTTCATTAAACTGACAACATTTCTTTTGGATATTGCTATGAAGCTTCGCCAAAGCATTTCTAGCCGACTTTTCAACAGCATCCGCTCTTTCAAAGTAAATTTTAATCTGTAATTTTGAATACTTTTCGTGATCCCGATAAAACATGCGTAAAATGTTTCTCAATTTACAAAGATCAGCCTGCATTTTTGCCATCTTCTTGTATTTCTGAATATAATTTTCCCCTTTGTCCTTATGCGTTCTTCGGTACAACCTCGCAGAGAATTTGATTTTTTCATTATAGCTTTTGTCACCCCAGTATCTACCCATTATTCTGGTAGCAACTTTTTTCTTATGTTTGTTTCGGTAATCTATATCGTTATCATACCGTTCCTTGCTCTTTTGTTTGGCTGTCTCAATTTTCTCTTCTCGATACCCCTGATCCGTAACATACCTCTGTTTTGCTCTGTCATATTTCATTTTCTGAAATTCTGGATCACAAGACATCTTAGTAGCAATCCTTACGCGTTCTCGAGCTTTATTGCGTTCGGTGGCATTTTTATCTCTTTTATATAAACTTTTCCTATATTTCAGGATGTTAGCTTTATTTTTTGTGTAGTAAAGTTTTCTATTAGTAGAAATTTGGATTGCTCTATTTTGGTAGTTTTTTTGGTTATTCTTTCTTTTTTTTCCTTTCAAGCGAGACCATATTTTTTCAAGGTTTAAAATTATTAAGTACACAATACCCCGTGTCGAGTATCTAAAACCTAGCATAAAAAACTTATTTTTAAATTTTCAGGTATTTATCTTGTTTGAATTACAAAATAAGTATTATTGGTTAGACACCATAAATATTTTTGCAGTTCACATAATAAGTTTAGCGATTCTGGACTGAAAACTAAAATAATTGCAATAATAAGACAATAATATGGAGATACGTACTTTACGGGTTACAAACCAAAAAAAGTTTGGTTCCAGGATACAATAATAACTTTGAACTGAGATGGAAAAAAAATTTCTTCCAGGAGACAAAAAGTAAAACTATTTATAAAATTTTCATGTATTTTTGTTGTTTAAATTAAGAAATTACTATTACTGATTAGGCATCATAGATATTTTTGCAGTTTACATAATAATTTTAGCGATTAAGCCAAAAAAGAAAATTTTGGTTCCAGGAGTTTCGGTTACTATTGAGACAAGTAGCTATTATTACTATAGAGTTCATTGCCATGAACTGCTTGATTGCTTCAAAATTCAAATATCTTCGAAAAGACTGCAGCATGAAAATACATCAAAAATACAATTTTTTTGACAAAATTGATTCTACTTTAAAAAGTATTTTATTTTTAATTACAAAAGGCACTAGATGTTGCAATTTCCTTTAATATGAGCTATTATACAGCTCTCTATGATTTTCCAGTGCCCAGCTAGCTGAGAAGAAAAATCAAGCGGAAAGAAAAAAATAACCCGTTTGTGGAGAATAACGTGGTAAAAGTCAATTTGCTTGATTTTCAAGCCAATATATTTTCTTTGTTATTCAAGCCAAAGGGCAGTAAGTTTCTTGCATAGAGGTTTCAGACAAGGCGGCTCTAATGGTGTACTTTTTGTTTTGATCTGACTCTTTTTTTAGGAGCTGGGGGGTTTATATTTCTTTACATTGGAGGTGATCGTCTCTTACTAGGTTGCTAGCTACCGCTGCAACCCGGATAAAAATATAAATACTGTAATCTTAACTATAGTGAAGTTGCGTATGCAAGTTAGTATAGGGAAGAGTTTGATCTTTATTATACGAAGCTATCTGTGGAATTTATAACCTATACTATAATTAAGTGGCGTATAAAATTTAGTATAGGCAAGAGGTCGTTCTTTATCATATTTTTTAGGAACACTGGGCTTTTATGTTTATTAACAATGGACGTGATCGTCTCTCACAAGGTTGCTAGCTACCGCTGCAACCCGGATTCAAGTCTCCGATTGTACAGTCGTATATCAGTTACTATGGGCCAGAGATCGTTCTTTACTGTATTTATTATAATAAAAACTTCAAAAACGCATAAAAAAGTCGTTCATATTCATTTTATATATTTTTTATATTCAATTTTGTTTTTTTCATTTTTTATTCGTTATTATGAATCTGAAAAACATTTGGGGAGAGGGGGTTTCAAACCCACTAAACCCTTTGGATACGTCCTTGAATGTTATTAATTTACTTTAAAATCATCCATTGAACAGCTCTACGATGTTCCAGTGCTAAGCTATCTATGGAATATAAAGTTTAAAATACAACCTTACCACGAACTGTTTGATTGCTTCAAAAATCAAATGTCTTTGAAAAGACAGCAGCATGGAAAGACATCAAAAATACAGTTTTAGTGGAAAAATTTATCCTGTTTTAAAATAATTTGTTTTAGTTGCAAAATGTTTTTAACCCAATTAATTTCCTTTAAAATGAGCCATTGAACAACTTTCTACGATGTTCCAGTGCCAAGCTATCTCTGGAAATAAAAGAAAGAAAGAAAATAATATACCGTTTAGGCAGAATGTTGTAGTAGCTGCCACTTTTCTTGATTTTCAAGCCAATATATTTCCCTTGCTTTTCAAGCCAATTGACAGAAAGTTTCCTATACAGAGGTTTTGGACAAGGGGTTCTAATGATGTACTTTTTGTTTTGATCTGACTGCTTTTTTAGGAGCTATGAGTTTTTTTTTATTTCTTAACATTGGACGTAATCGTCTCTTACTAGGTTGCTAGCTACCGCTGCATCCCGGATTTGAAAAGATTGCAGTATGAAAAGACATCAAAAATGCAGTTTTTAATTGAAAAATTTATTCTCTGTTAGAAATAATTTATTTTTGTTACAAACGATTTTTAACCCAATTAATTTCCTTTAAAATGAGCAATTGAAGAACTCTCTACTATGTTCCAGTGCCAAGCTATCTGTGGAAAACAAGGAAGAAAAAAAAATCCCGTTTGGGCAGAATGCTGTATTAGCTGGCACTTTTCTTGATTTTAAAGCCAATATATTTATGCAATGGTTTGTTATTGTAATGATCTTCTTTTAATGTAATTTCGTAAGAAAAATGATTCTATTTAAAAATAATTTGTTTTATAACTACAAAAAGTTTTTAACCCCATTAATTTGCTTTAAAATGAGCCATTGAACAACTTTCTATGATGTTCCAGTGCCAAGCTATCTCTGGATACAAAAGAAAAAAAGAAAAAAGAAAAAAAAATATCTCGTTTAGGCAGAATGTTGTAGTAGCTGCCACTTTTCTTGATTTTCAAGCCAATATATTTCCCTTGCTGTTCAAGCTAAGGGACAGAACGTTTCCTATACAGAGGTTTCGGACAAGGCAGTTCTAATGGTATACTTTTTGTTTTGATCTGACTTCTTTTTTTAGGAATTATGGGTTTTTATATTTCTTAACATTAGACGTGATCGTCTCTTACTAGGTTGCTAGCTACCACTGCAACCCGGATAATAACTACATCCAGCGACTATGACGTCATTGATCAATATTGTATCTAAAAAATTTATTTTTTCGTAAAAAATAATTAATTAAAAAAGGTACAAATTAAGTGCAAAAGGCGCTAGATCTAGAGATTTCCTTTAAAATGAACTATTGAACTACTTTCGACGAATTTCCAGTGCCAAGCTATCTCTGGAAACAAAAGAAAGAAAAAAAATATCCCGTTTGTGGAGAATAACGTGGTTAAAGTCAATTTTCTTGATTTTCAAGCCTATATATTTCCCTCGCTGTTCAAGCCAAATGATAGAAAGTTTCCTATATTGGGGTTTCGGACAAAGCGGTTCTAATGGTGTACTTTTTGTTTTGATTTGACTCCTTTTTTGGGAGCTAAGGTTTTTTTTTATTTCTTAACATTGGACGTGATCGTCTCTTACTAGGTTGCTAGCTACCGCTGCAACCCGGATTACCGCTGGTATGGTATACGATTATGATTTATGTACAAAAATCAAATATCTTTGAAAAGACTGCAGTATGAAAAGACATCAAAATGCAGTTTTAAATTGCAAAATATATTCTCTCTTAGAAATTATTTATTTTAGTTACAAAAGACTTTTGACCCAATTAATTTCCTTTAAAATGAACCATTGAACAACTCTCTACGATTTTCCAGTGCCAAGCTATCTGTGGAAAAGAAAGAAAAAAGAAAAAAAATATCCCGTTTAGGCAGAATGTTTTTTAGTAGCTGCCACTTTTCTTGATTTTCAAGCCAATATATTTTAGTAAGATACGTGATCGTCTCTTACTAGGTTGCTAGCTACCACTGCAACCCGGATTAACATTGGACGTGACTCTCTCTTACTAGGTTGCTAGCTACTGCTGCAACCTGGACTACCGCTGCAACCCAAATCAAGCCAAAATAAGTTTGCTATATAGAAGTTTTGGACAAGGCAGTTCTAATAGTACACTTTTTGTTTTGACCTGAATCTTTTTCAGGAGTTATAGGTTACTTTAGTATTTACTATAGGGCGTAATCGTTTCTTACTAGGTTGCTAGCTACCACTGCAACCCGGATTATTACAAGCAGGAAAAAGCTAACGGCCTTTTTTTCTTTTAAATAGTAAGAGACTAGCCTCAAATAATCAAGTAGCGAACTAAATCCAACGTATGAAATTGGTTTTTATTCCAATGATTGTCTTTTAATGGAAAATTTTAATATATTGACCTTAAATATAACTAATTTTGAGATAGCCATTTTGTTCAACGTAGTTGAAAGTTCTGGAAATTTTATAATAAAGAACGACCTCTTGCCTATATTAATTTATATTAAAGTTATTACATTAAGCTAGGAGGTAGCTAAATTGATTCTCTTTTTTAAACTTTGAATTTCAGAGATACTACTTTAAATTCAATATATTAAAATGTTTCTCCGACGGGATATCGAACCAGGGTCTTCCACATAACAGGCTGGGATAGTTACCACTGTTTATATTAACAGAGAATCATTGAAATGAAAAACCATTGCATACATTGGGTTTAGTTAGCTACTTGAGTTAGCGGTTGAGGCTCGTCTCTTACTATTTTGAAAAAGAAAAACCCCTAGGGTTTTTCCTGTTTGTAACCAGCTTTATTTTGTTAATTATAGCAAATACTTATTAGAAACGAAATTTGGTAATGATGTTTTCTAACAACGATTTCTACTAAGCTTCAAACTTTTGGGTTACTATATTGCTAGCTACCGTTGCAACCAGGATTATGGTGTGTGAGCAATAATTTTAATATTTTTAATTAAATCTAGAAAAAAAACAAAAACAAAAAAATTAGTTTATTTTTTGTTTGGTTTTAACTACCTGACGTGTCATTTAATGGGCATTTCCAATAAAAAAACTCTTTTTTTTCATTTTAGTTTTCAGTTCAGGATTGCTAAGGTTATTATGTAAACATTAAAATTATTTATGATGTTTGAGCAATAATTTTACTTTTTAATTAAAACTGGAAAAACACCTGAATATTTAAAAATTAGTTTTGTTTTTTGCAAGGTTCTAATCTACGTACTTTTGTTATTAATAGAAAAAGTTTTGTTTTTTTTTTAAAAATTATCTAATTCATCAACTGCAACTAGAATAATTTCAAAAAAAATTGTTTAACTGCAAACTCCAAAAATATTTTTGGTGTCTGAGCAATAATTTCCATTTTTTAATTCAAACCAGAAAAATGCCTGAAAATTTTAAAATCGTTTTGTTTTCCTTTTGCATTAAGTGACTCGATGCGTTTGCAAACAGACAAATGAGAAGAGACAATTGTGTAAAATGGGAGATTCTAAAAATGCAAGAAATGATATGGAATATGGATATGGAAGTTGATTAGGTGTGAGGCTCGAGAGGTGTGAGAAATGCAATAAAGTGTTAATTCTTGGAAGCCATGTCCAAATGGAAGGAAAGTCTTACTGTTATGTTCCATGCGGTGTTTCACTTTTAAGGAAATTACACAAAGGATCGATACAGTTCATTATAAATGGAGACTAGGTAAGTCTCATCGGATATAGCTGAAACCTAGTAAAGAACAAATCCCGGCACATAGTAACTAAAAGTTTCGATAGGACAAGCATCGTCTCTTGCTATACCAACTAAGAAAAAGCCATAGACTTTTTGCTGTTTGTAATTTAGGTTGCAGTGGTAGCTTGCAACCTAGTAACAGACGATCATATCCCTTACTAAGAAAGCAGTAGCCTATATCTCTTAAAACTAGAATCAGATAAATAAACGAAGTACAATATTAGAACTGCATTGTCCAATACCCCTGTATAGGAAACTAACTGCCCCTTGGCTCGAAAAACAAGGAAAATATTTTGGTTTAAAAATCAAGAAAAGTGGCTGAAACCACAAGATTTCGCTTCGACAGCAGTTTGTTTTTCCGTTTTTTTCTTTTAAATAAACCACTATTAAAAGCTTTATTTCGTTTTGTTGTAATTTTCCCACGACCTGCTGCAATAGGTGTAAAAGTCCTTTCAAACTCATTTTCTACTTTAAAGGATTTAACGGTTTGGGTTTTATCTTAATACCAAAACATATTAGTAGCTGCACTTCAACTATAGTCATCTGTAAATTCTAAAAAAAATTTAACAGAAGTCGTTATGCCTAAATAATCAATACTCAATGCATATTCCATTGATAATATATTCAGCATTTCTGAACAAATTAAATCTATTATTTGTTAAAGTAGCTTTTTCATTGTTTCACATATTTCATCTATCCAATCGTGTTATTTTCACTTTTGCAAGAAGGTAACTGTCACTTTGTAGAATCCAAGATTCCACATCTATTAAAATGAAATTATAAATTAATTGTTGATATACATTCTAATTGTTTTCTCTAATTTCTGTATATTCATATTAGGTTGTAAAATCATCAACAGTAGACTTTTGAGATATTTCCCAATAAGGAGCAACAACTTGATTCACTGCCATTTATATACGGAAGAAACTATTAAATAAACTATAAAATATTTTCAAACAGAGGGGGTGGATAATATTAATGAATAAACTATATCTAACATAAAGGATCGATATGGTCCATCATAAATTGTGTCAGCAAGAGGATCTTATGTAGTAGCTATTAATAGAAGTTTTGTTTAGACTTTAAAAACAAATGTGTAAAAACTGACCTTGGCAGGAATTGAACCTGCGACCTACGGAGTAGAATTCCATCACATTATACACTGCGCAAGGCAGGCTTTCAAGGACACAATTACATTCAGGAATGAATTGTAACCCATAATAACTGAAATATTAAATCAAACGGTTCGTGGTCATAATAAAGAGCTGTGTATTGGTTCTTTTTAACGGAAATTTCTGTAAAAGGAAACCTTTTGTAATTAACAAAATTAATAATTATTATAAATTAAATTTTTACGATATGGTAAAGAACTAACTCTAGGCCATAGTAACTAATTTACTTTTGAAAAGAATTATATTTAAAGACGATTATTATAAGAAATATAATATAATAAGGGGGTTTTTAGAATAAAGAGCTTAGTCAGCAGAGTTTTAACAAAATATCTGATAGGGGAATTGAATATAGAGTAAATCCTGAAGATTTTAAATAAAGCAATTTTAGTTCAGAGACTGCTAAAGTTATTATGTAAACTGCAAACATATTTACAGCATCTGAGCAATAATTTAATTTTTTAAATTAAAACTAGAAAAATACCTGAAAATTTGGAAATTAGTTTTGTTTTTCAAAGAGTTCATGGTAACGAACTGTATAGTAAGAGAGACTCGTCTCAATAGTAATAACCGAAACTCTATAAAACGAAATTTTGATTTGATACCAATAGCCTAGATACATCAAAAGAATGGGATTTCTATAGAAATAAGAAGTGGTTCTCATCAAGCCTTAATTTTGTCAAACTACTCCCTTTAGTGATTTAGTGAATATTGTAGTTTTTTATTTGGATATCCAATAGTTTTGTATACCAGCCACTTTTTAAAGGGAGGGGGAGGGAATCCAAACAAATTAATATGAAATAAGCTATCTTGAGGATGTGCTTGGCGAGAACGGGTTTAACTATTAAAGCAGATGTAAAGAAAACGGGTGGAAATAACAATTAAAAAATTTTACCTCGACGTGATTTGAACACGCAACCTTCTTATCTGAAGTCAGACGTGCTACCCCTTACGCCACGAAGTCTTGTAAAGATTTATGGGAGAAATTATATATGCTAAACATTGTTATCACGTGTATTGCAATAGCCTTGTCAAAGCAAGAATGTTGTAACTGACGCCCCTAGTCAAAATTCAGTTACGAACCCTACTAGAGTTATTTCTTAACTCTAGTTAATTTTTCTAAGGATCAATTACGAGAAATTGAGACATTCCAGTCCTCACACTCAACGAATAAAAATAATTCCAAGAAAAATGGTCGGGTGTAACATCCCGTGGCTGAAATAGTAAGACGACAAAGGATTTGGCCACCCTGTCCAAGGGAGAAAACAAATATGACTGTGGTGACAATAGGAGTGTACGTAGCCAACTATCGACAAGATTGTCGACAAGATATTTCCACTCAATGGAAAATAATATAATAAAGAACGACTTCTTACCTATGCTAAATTTTATGCGCCACTTAACTATAGTATAGGTTAGTAATTCAACAGATAGCATGGCACTGGAGAGAGTTGTTCAATGGCTCATTTTGAAGGAAATTAATGGGGTTAAAAATTATAATAAAGAACGACTTCTTCCCTATGCTAAATTTTATACTCCACTTAATTATTACATTAAAAGATGATTATTGGAATAACGAGCAACTGTATACATTGGAATTAGTTAGCTACTTGATTTTTTGTGGTTAGTCTCTTACTATTTCAAAAAAAAAAAAGCCGTAGGCTTTTTCCTGTTTGTAATCAGTTTTTATCCGGGTTGCAGTGGTAGCTAGCAACAACAACCGATATAGTTTGTCATATATAGTATTTGTCAATTAGGTTTTTTTACATAATCCCGGTTGCAGTGCTAGCTAGTAACTTAGTAAAGACGATCACGCTCCATATTAATTTACATAAAGGACCGATATGTAAACTCCGGGTTGCAGCGATAGCTAGCAACCTAGTAAGAGACGCCCACGTCCAATGTTAAGAAATATAAAAACCCATAACTCCTAAAAAAAGAGTCAGATAAAAAAATTACAATAAAGAACGAACTCTTGCCTATACAAACTTGTATAGTGGTGGGACATAAGGATCAATCATAAATAGTGTCATTACATAAAGGCTCGATCATCGAATTTAAGCTGAAACTAAGTAAAGGACAATTATGCCTCCATATATTCAGAGTGATGTATAAGATTTCCCATTACATCTGTAAACTGTTCCACAGTTGCCGGTCCATATCCGGGTTGCAGCGGTAGCTAGCAACCTAGTAAGAGACGATCACGTCCAATATTAAGAAATATAAAAACCCATTGTTCCTAAAAAAGGAGTCAGATCAAATTCAAAAGTACACCATTAGAACCACCTTGTCCGAAACCCTTGTATAGTAAACGTTCTATCCCTTGGCTTAAACAGCAAGGGAAATATATTGGCTTGAAAATCAAGAAAATCCGGGTTGCTTACAGTAAAGAACGATCTCTCGCCCATAGTAACAGATATACGGTGGTTCCAGGGGTAGCTAGAAGCTATCCAGTCTGTAGCAGTATCAAAGTTGCAGCGGCAACTGTAACCCGGAGTCTCTTTGCTTTACAACAAAGAAAATAAATCGGCTTGTTATCCGGATTGCAACAGTAGCTAGCAACTTAGTTAGAGACGATCACGTCCAATGTTGAGAAATATAAAAACCCAGAACTCCTAAAAAAAGAGTCAGATCAAAACAAAAAGTACACCATTAGAACCACCTTTTCCAAAACCCCTGTATAGGAAACTTTCTGTCCCTTTGCTGGAATAGCAAGGGAAATATATTGGCTTGAAAATCAAGAAAAGTGGCAGCTACTGCAATATTCTGCCTAAAGGGATATTTTTTTTCTTTTTTTCTTTTTTCTTTTTTCTTTTCCACAGATAGCTTGGCTCTGGAACATCTTAGAGAGTTGTTCAATAGCTCATTTGAAATATAATATAGAATGACCTACTGCCTATACTAAATTTTACGGGCCACTTAACTATAGTAAAGGTTAGTAAAGTCTACATAAAGGACTGACATAGTTCATTATGCTGAAGAACGAATTCTAGGCAATGGCAACTAATTTAATTTTGAATATATTAAAGAACGAACTGTTGCCCATAGTAATGATATTTCCGAGTTGCAGCGGTAGCTAGTAACCTTATACATTAAGGAACGAACTGTAGCGCATAGTAGCTGAAGTATTAAATCAAATAGTTGGTGGTCATAATAAAGAGCATTAACTAATGTTGAAAGTGAATGATGAAAGTGAATGCATAAAATGATGCCTTCATTCTCTCTCGTAATTTAACAATTGTTTCTGGAGAAAATTGGATTTTGAGACCCTAATAGGGCCACACAAGTTAAAACAGTTCATTGTAACTATAAGTTTAGAAATATTATAATAAGGAACGAACTCTTGCCCTTAGTAACCTATGTCTTGTCAAATTATCCGGATTGGATTATCTTCTCTTTTTGTAATATTCAGGCATCAAAAGGATTAATAGCAGATAATCCCCGTTCAAAGTATTCTTTTTAAGTAACAAAAAACTGTTGTGCCTCTTCAGATTTAACTGGCCAAGCTCCGCCCATCCATGCAGAGTATTTACGGTTTGAAGGGGCAATTATTTCGATCACCATGTCGGATTGCATAAGAGCAGAGATTTCCTTTCTTATTCTTTCACAAAAGCTATCAAACATGGGGGTACCACCAGACAAACAATGTTTTTAAGCAATTCTTTTCTTAGATTGACATCAACTTTCATAACACTATTATACGCTAACTCCTGAATGCTGAAGTCTTTCGGCATTTTGAGGAGTGATGGGTGGAATAGGGCCTCTGGGCATCTGAATCTCTGATCTCCCATAGCAATAACTTGACCGTCAGGCAGTGTATAGCTCTTTTCAAGCTTCCGCGAAGAAAGCCATCTCCTGCTTAAAGTCTGAAGCAACAGAGCAAAGATTTTCTTTGAGGTTACGAAGGATTTCTCTTTCAGCTTTCATTTTGAACGAATATTTTCGTTCATGTAATATTTTCCCTAAGTAATCGGTCAAATTTCAACCACCAAAATCCAGTCTTACACATCCATCTTTAAGGACACATCCTTGGTAAATAGGCTTATAACTAGGCTTATAATTTGTTCTTTAAAATAAACTTCATTAATAGGATATTTTAATATATCCTATATGGTCTAGAGGTTGGGATAGCTCTCACCCAGTAGGCTTGAGTTCAATTTCTGTATTGGAAATTTTTACTTATGATGATTTCTTAAGGAACATCATTAAAATTTCTTAACGTAATAAAAATAATTTGTTTTAATTACAAAAGGTTTGTAACCCCATTAATTTTCTTTAAAATGAGCCATTGAACAACTCTCTACGATGTTCCAGTGCCATGCTATCTGTTGAATTACTAACCTATACTATAATTAAGTGGCGTATAAAATTTAGTATAGGCAAGAGGTCGTTCTTTATTATAATCAATCCAATATATTTTCCTTGCTATTAAAGCCAAGAGACGGTAAGTATGCTTTATATGGGTTTTGGACAAGGCGGTTCCAATAATTTACTTTTTTTATTTTTTCTGGCGTTATGGGTTACTCTAGTTTTACTATGGGGTGTGATAATCTCTTACTATGTTGCTAGCTACCAATTCAACCCGGATCGTTCTTTCCTATAATCTGTTTGAACTGTTGATCATAAACAGGAAACAGCCTATGACTTTTTTATTTCGAATAATAAGAGACAAACTTCGAAGAGTCAGGTATCAAACTAAGTCAAATATGTCCCAAAGTTTGTTCTTTATTAAATTTATGATACTGATGAAAATTACATAATTTCCATTTAATTTCCAGGTAATATTGGCTAGTTGTCGTTCTTTACTATAACGTCTCTTACTAGGTTGCTAGCTACCGCTGCAACCCGGATAGGTTGCTAGCTACTGCTGTAACCAGGAAAACCTTATTGTATTACAAACAGAAAAAGCCTATGGTTTTTTTTAATTGGAATATTAAGAGACGACCTGGTTACAACATTCGATTATGACATCATTGATCAATCTTTAACATGAAATTATAATCTTATTTTAGTTACTATAGGCAGGAAATTCGTTCTTTACTGTATACTTATATCTGACTCTATTATTAGGAGGTCCGGGTTTTTATATTTCTTAGCATTGGGTATGAGCGTCTCTTACTAGGTTGCTAGCTACTGCTGCAACCCGGATTCACATACATAGTTATGAGAGGCAGCGGGGCCGAGTGCTCCAAGGTGCTGGTGTTAGCCACCAGTCTCTTTGGAGGCGTGGATTTAAATCTTACCGCTGGTATACGATTATGATTTATGTACAAAAATCAAATATCTTTGAAAAGACTTCAGCATAAAAAACATCAAAAATGCAGTTTTTAGTGGAAAAATTCATTCTCTTTTAGAAATAATTTATTTTGACGTTTATGACATCATTGATCAATCTTTTATATTAAATATGAAGTTTTTCGTAAAAAAAATGATTCTTTTTTAAAAATAATTTGTGGTAATTACAAAAAGATCTTAACCCCATTAATTTTCTTTAAAATGAGCTATTGAACAACTCTCTACAATGTTCTGATGCCAAGCTATCGGTGGAATTACTAGCCTATACTAAAAGTAAGTGGCGTATAAAATTTAGCATAGGCAAAAGGTCGTTCTTTAATATAAATTAGAAATAATATATTTTAGTTACTATAGAAGTTTAACCCGATTAATTACCTTTAAAATGAGCTATTGAACAACCCTCTACGATGTTCCAGTGCCAAACTATCTCTGGATACAAAAGAAAAGAGAAAAAAATATCCCGTTTAGGCAGAATGTTGTAATAGCTGCCACTTTTCTTGATTTTCAAGCCAATATTTTTCCCTTGCTGTTCAAGCCAAGGGACAGAAAGTTTCCTATACATGGGTTTCGGACAAGGCGGTTCTACTGGTGTACTTTTTGTTTTGATCTGACTCCTTTTTTTAGGAACTACGGGTTTTTATATTTCTTAACATTGGACGTGATCGTCTCTTACTAGGTTGCTAGCTACCGCTGCAACCCGGATAAAAATCAGAAACAACAATATAATTTCGTGTATTTCTCTTCACGTCATAGCTCTAATTTCTCTAGTAGGGTTTCAGACAAGGTAGTTCTAATGATGTACTTTTGTTTTGATCTGACTGTATTTTTAGGAGTTTTGGATTCTTATATTTCTTAGCATTGGACTGATCGTGTCTTGCTAGGTCGCTAGCTACTGCTGCAACCCAGATTCACATATATATTATTTATGACAGGCAGCTTGGCCAAGTGTTCCAAGGCACTGGTGTTAGCCACCAGTCTCTTCGGAGGCGTGGGTTCAAATCTTACCGCTGGTATACGATTATGTTTGAAAGATTGCAGCGTGAAAAGACATCAAAAATGCAGTTTTTGGTGGAAAATTTATTCTATTTTAGAAATAATTTATTTTAGTTACTATAGATTTTTAACCCAATTAATTTCCTTTAAAATGAGCCATTGAACAACTCTCTACGATGTTCCAGTGCCAAGCTATCTCTGGATACAAAAGAAAAATGTAAAAATTCGATGATCGAGTCTTTATGTAACCCGGATTAAAAAATTATTATCATATCTTATATGTAACTTTTATTTTATTAGTCTTCGATAGTCTAATGGTAAGTATGCCCACTTGTTAGCTGGGAGAAGGGGGTTCGATCCCCCTTTGGGGAGAACTTTTAATATGTTGAATTAAAAGCACTATCTTTTCAATTTAAAATTTAAAAAAGAAACTTGTTTATTTAAATTCTAGCTAAAATAATGAAGATAATATGAATGAACCACAGTGTTCAGTTTCTTTGGACTTAAGTTCGTTTTTTAACTATAAATACAAACAGGAAAATGACTACGGCTTTTTCTTCTTTTAAATAGTAAGAGAAGAAACTCAAACAATCAAGTAGCTAACTAAGTCCAATGTATGGAATAGTTTGTTATTTCAGTGATCGTCTTTTAATGTAAATTAATTGGAATAGTAAGAGACGACCAGGCTACATCTTACGATTGTAAAAGTCAAGGGACGGTAAGTTTCCTATATAGGGGGTTGCAGACAAGGCGGTTCTAACAGTGTGCTTCGTTTTTGATCTGATTCTAGTTTTAGGAGTTATGGGCTATTTTAGTTTTTACTAAGGGGTGAGGTCTTCTCTGACTAGGTTGCTGGATACCACTGCAACCCAAATTGCTAGCTACCACTGCAACCTAGATTTGTGCATAATCATCATCAAAACAAGGGCCTGTAGTGGTATCCTTTATGTAACAATACGATTGGCTATAGTTCCTTCATTACTATAAAAATCACAAACAGGAAAAAGCCTATGGCTTTTTCTTATTTCGAATAGTAAGAGACAAATTTCAGAGAATCAGAAAGCTAACTAAATCCGATACGTGCCATGTCTTTTTCTTTACTAGGTTTCAGCCATCCCCAAAGCCTTGATACCGATGAAACTTATGTAATCCCTTTTTATGATCTTCTAGACTGATCCTTTCTATAATTGCCTATACGTGTTAATATAGGCAAGAGTTCGTTCTTTATTATAATTCCTGAAATAAGTCTTCGCTCTCACCTTTTAGTTTCTTGATTTGAAATTGGTCAGTACCAAGATCTTTCATCTGCTTAAAATTTTCTATGAAGTCTTTTGGAACCGCTGAATTGAGAGGCTGGACAGAAAAATGTTCAACCAATTTAGATTTTGCGCTTTCTGTCAGTTTCTGAAGGATTGCAGCTTCCGGTATTTCAGGTAAATTATCAACACCAACCGCTTTTTCAGCAAGACGTGCTTCAAGTATTTTATTTAAATCTTCTAGGGTGTATGCATGTATTGTTTTATAGAGACTGTTGTTCTCTCTTAACCACAACAGTGCTTCATGGACTTTTCTCAGATCTATTAGTGCAGTCCAAACATTCTTGTTGTAAGTAGGCTGACCATTGACAATGACTACAAAACTATCAACGTCTTTTCAGGCTGAATATCTGCATTTGCTTGCACATCAACAGGTAGATATAATATTCTCCCCTTAAGAGCGTCAACAAGTTCTGTTCTAGGTCTCTTCAATGCAGTTACTTGCCCTAATCTAACGATCGTAAGACAAGGCATTACAAATCGAATCATTGCCATTTCAAAATTATTTAAACACTTTATACATTCCGGTGTACAGTCTATATGAAGGCTATTTAATGCTGATCGAACATTCTCCTGACTTTTCAACATTTTCCCAGCACAGTAATCACAGACAGAGAATGAATCTATGACATCCTCTTTCCATCCTGTACAATGAATTAGCTGTACTCTGTCATCTTTTGGTATGTCTTGTTGTAGGTGTTCTAAAATCGTGGCCATCATTACATCAAAACCTTTCTTATTTGAAAGGGATCTTAGACTCTTCAATTGGTATTTTGTCTTTATCTGCTCGTAACTGTCACAATGCATTGTGGGGTATACATCCCTGATGTTAGCTACCTTATCAAGGCTCTCACCAAATAATTTTATTATTGTATTTTCATCCACAGAAACTCTAATATTGCTATCACCGTAGATGAAGTCTTGACTAGTATTACGACAGAGTCTACTTGACACTTCTTTTATATAATGACTTAGTTCCTTGTACGAGCCCTCGACTTTTAGTAGATTAATATGTTGTATAATCTTAGATTTTGATACTGCCTTATATACGCTATTAATGAAACAGGTCAAGACAGAAAAATGTGGAGCTAGTGCCCTTAGAGAGCAAATAGCTCTGACATCCCTCATTTGGGCTACAGTATAACAAATACCCATGCTTTCTTGTGTCCCTGTAATTGATTTCACAATAATCCAAGCCGCCAAGGTAGAAATTAACCACTTTGTCAGTTGAAAATTTTAATGATATATTTTTTTCAAGGATATCAAAAAGAATTTGACATAATTCAATATCTGTCGGATAGAGCTTGCAGATATCAGGGTGACATTGCCAAGTAACTTGCTGCCCAATTTTTGGTTTTGAATGTTTACTCAGATTGTTATTGGTGACTTCAGCCATCATAATTTCCTTGTCACATCTAGATTCAGAGCATTTTTCAATAGTTGTCTCGTACTTTTCAGGACAGTTTGTTCTACTACACAGAGAATTTTTAGTAGAACTAAAAGAACTGTTTAAAACACAGTTAGAAATACTTTTTTCTTGAGTCGGTGTTCCAGGAATTTGTTCTAAATCATTAGTCTTACAAACACATATACTAATAACCCTAACAGGCTCGTTTTTGCCATAATTGAAAAACATTGCTTTTCCTTCGGTGCTGATAGGTATGCTTGTATATATATTTTATTGCTGCTACATAAACTGCAATTGCTCCTTCCAAAATTAATATACGAATTTTCTAAGAAGTACGCCTCTGTATATTCACTGTGTTGTCGAACATTTTCCATTGTATCTATAAACTGTTCCGCAGTTGCCAGTCCAAACCTTGGAAGCTTTTCATTAAACTGACAACATTTCTTTCGGATATTACTATGAAGCTTTGCCAAAGCATTTCTAGCCGACTTTTCAACAGCATCCGCTCTTTCAAAGAGAATTTTAATCTGTAATTTTGAATACTTTTCGTGATCCCGATAAAACATGCGTAAAATGTTTCTCAATTTACAAAGATCAGCCTGTTTTTTTGCCATCTTCTTGTATTTCTGAATGTAATTTTTCCCTTTGTCCTTATGCGTTCTTCGGTACAACCTCGCAGATAATTTAATTTTTTCATTATAGCTTTTGTCACCCCAGTATCTACCCATTATTCTGGTAGCAATTTTTTTCTTATGTTTGTTTCGGTAATCTATATCGTTATCATACAGTTCCTTGCTCTTTTGTTTGGCTGTCTCAATTGTTGCATGTCTATAAACTTCATCATTATAATAAAGCTGTTTGTCACTATCAATTTTCGCATGTCTATAAACTACATCATTATAATGTTTTACGGTAATTATTTGGCTAAAAAAAAAAAAAAAAAAAAAAAAAAAAAACTGTCTTCTTAATATAGTAACTGATATAAATGAGCACTTGAACAAGGTCTAGACCCTACTCATCCATCCAATTCCCCAGGACAAAACAGTATATCAAATTCGACAATCCGAAAATCAAGTCCAAAATAAAGCAAAAATCAGCATCAATAAGTATACGTCAATGTTACGAAACCAAGCTATAGCACCTTAAATCTACAAAAACATTATATTCCTAAGGTGATCACCACATATAGGGGCTCATCAGATGAAAACTCATTGCCTAAATGGGTTTCGGCGCTTAAATTCATTACCCAGGCAATATGAGCGCGCCATGCCATAATCTGGTATACCCCAATGTAGTGACACCTATGGAACAAACATTAACAAAATTCAAAAATTCAAAAATAAAAATAAATACCCCAGAAAAATTATTTTAAGCATCCTTAACCAACCTTCAAATAACACTGAGAGCAAAGCCTTCAGCCGATTTAAATACAAATAAATAAATAGCACTAGCCCTCCCCCCGGAACAATTTCACTGTCACTCAAATTCTAAGAATTAAATTCCGAATGTCACACATTAATCTTTACCACATGTGTCGCAATCTGCTCTAAGCTACCGGGAAGATAAACCAGATTCCTTCAACAAGTTACCGTAAAATATCATTCAAGATATCTTGATAACTTTTATTATACTTCTGTAAAAGCTGATTATACTTAAAACAAAGCTTTTTAAATTGCCAAGCAAGTTTATTGGCGGAAAAACCTGTTACGATTAGCTTCTTGCTAAGTAACATACATATATTTCTAAAATCGATGTAATTAGTACAAATTCTTGCATATCTAAATAGTTGGGAAAAATACGATGAATATGTTATATTCGAATGAATATTACTTTTTGGCAATGGAAAATTAACTATTTCAAAATTAAAATCGTCTGTTTTATTATATATTTTAAAAATTATTGTATTATTAGGTGACACATTAATCTCTAAATCTAGAAAATGGTCATATTTGCCATTACCATTACTGGATTCCAGCTTTAACTCTGGTGGATATATTTTACTTGAAATCTCTAAAAAATTTGGACAATTTATCACCAGAAGGTCATCTAAATATCTTTTATTATTTGAGAGCAAATACTTTATGTTACTTGGATTCTTTTTATCCATCATGTAATCATATTCTAAATAATTTTAAAATACGTCTGCTATAACTGGACTGGCATTACCCCCCATAGGAATTCCATTACTTTGATTATATAGACTACCATTAAATTTTATATAAGTATTAAATAGAACAAATTCTAGTAGATCAAAAATCATATCTAGGCTATAACATCTTGAGCTAGTGGTACTATTAAAATAATTAGTCCATCTCGCCTTCTTATTATACGTATCAATTTTTAAAAACGGCAAATTAGACAAAAGAAAAGCTTTCTTAATAATCTTTTTTAAATTTATAAATAATAAATTAATGGGTAAATTTGTATATAATGTCGTGAAATCAAACGAGTCCACTCTTTAGACTGAAACTAAAGCAAGAGAGTCTATTACTTGAAGCGAATTATTAACACTCCAGTATGGATTAAACTTAGAAAATTTTTTAATTCCCGAGCAATATGCCTCAAATTTATTTTTGATTTCTCCTAAAATACACGACAGGTCAGTAGCCGCAACTCTGGTCGGGCACCTTGCTGCAACCGCAATAAAGCGTGTTTTCGGGGGATTTTTATGAAATTTTGCCGTCCAATATAAAAACGGAAAATTTTTATCATTATCATTAACCTTAATATTAAATTTTTTAAACAATATATCCTCTATTCCAATCAATAGACTATTATTAAAATCTTGAACCTGTTTATATGTATTTGTTGTACTAAGTTCCTTTGTTAAAACATCACAATAAAGCTTTTGACAAATTATTGCAAAATTATTATTCGCTTTATCAATGGGTACAATTACAAAATCCCTCTTTATATTATCAATTGCTTGTTTTATCTTAGAATTATAAAAAACTACATCATTATCATGCTTATTTGTCCTCTTATATATCTTATTTCTAACCTTATTAATAATTAAATTTTTCCAATTCTGAAAACTGTTTTTATTAATTTTCTCTTTTTTGCACCAATTATCAATAAATTTTTCTGATTATTATTTAACCCCATAAGCAGATTCGAGGGTTTTAGATGACTTGAAAGACAGAATTTAGCCACCATTTTCATTATATTCTGCAATTCAATTTGCTTTATTATTGTTAAATCACCTGTAATAATATGTTCGTAAGTTGGATTAACAAATGATAACAATTGGTCACACTTGCAAATAGGTTTCCAATTACTATCCGTGTCGAAATTCTTAAGTATTAAATTATAATTAAAAATCATTTGTCCATAAATTTTCAGGTATTTTTCTAGTCTAAATTAAAAGATTAAAACTATTGTTCAGACACCATAAATATTTTTGCAGTTTATAACTTTAGCGATTCTGAACTAAAAACGAAAATAATATAAAAATAAATTTTTTCAATTTTTACGTCACGTCGCTCATTAAGTCATATATGGTTATTAGTACACAATAGGTTTTAGATATTACGTCATGTCACTTATTACGTCATATATGGTTATTAGTAGATAATCGGTAAATATTCGTTCTTTATTATAATAGAGTTCGTTCTTTATTATAAAAAAAGATTAAGTTTTCCGTAAAAAATAATTAATTTTAAAAAAAAATTCAGTAGAAATGGCACTAGATCTAGAGATTTCCTTTAAAATGAGCCATTGAACAACTCTCTACAATGTCGTAGTGCGAAGCTATCTGTGGAAAAGAAGAAGAAGAAGAAGAAAGAAAAAAATATCCCGTTTGTGGGATATTTTTCTTGGCCGAGTGGTCCAAGGTGCTGGTGTTAGTCACCAGTCTCTTCGGAGGTGTGGGTTCAAATCCTACCACTGGTATACGATTATGACGTCATTGATCAATCTTTAATATGAAATATGCAATTTTTCGTAAAAAATTGATTCTATTTTAAAAATACATTGTTTTAAGTACAAAAAGTTTTTAACGCCATTAATTTCCTTTAAAATGAGCCATTGAACAACTCTCTAAGATGTTCCAGTGCCAAGCTATCTGTGGAAAAGAAGAAGAAAGAAAAAATATCCCCTTTGTGCAGAATAACGTGGTTAAAGTCAATTTTCTTGATTTTTCAAGCAAATATATTTTCTTTGTTATTCAAGCCAAAGGACGGTAAGTTTCCCTTATAGAAATTTTGGACAAGATGGTTCTAATGATGTACTTTTTATTTCGATCTGAGTCTTTTTTTAGGAGTTGTGGGTTTTTATATTTTTTAACATTGCACGTGATCGCCTCTTATTAGGTAGCTAGCTACCGCTGCAACCCGGATTTGTCACTATCAATTTTTACTTCTCGATACGCCTGGTCGGTGGAATACCTTTGCTTTTCTTTTTTCAAGATGCTATCTCTGTTTTTTCGGTAGTACTGTTTTTTTTAACTTGCGTGTAGCTTGCTTTGATCTAACCATTATGTGATCACAAATGAGACCATTTACACTTTTGAAGTTTCTTATATAGTAATTATGGCGTCATGGCGTAATGATTTTATTTCATGATGTCATGGTGTACTGATATTATTTCATGACGTCTTCAGAAACAACAGCATAATGTCGTGTTTTTCTATTCACGTCATACTCTAATAAAACTATGACGACATTCATTATTTATCTAGTAGGGTTTCAGACAAGGTGGTTCTAATGATATAATTTTGATTTCATATGACTCTATTTTTAGGAGTTTTGGGTTTTTATATTTATTAGCATTGGACTGACCGTCTCTTACTAGGTTGCTAGCTACTGCTGCAACCCGGATTCACATATATAGTTATGAGAGGCAGCGTGTCCGAGTGGTCCAAGGCGCAGGTGTTAGCCACCAGTCTCTTCGGAGGCGTGGGTTCAAATCTTACCGCTGGTATACGATTATGATTTATGTACAAAAATCAAATATCTTTGAAAAGACTGCAGTATGAAAAGAAATCAAAAATGCAGTTTTTAATTGAAAAATTTTTTTCTCTCTTAGAAATAATTTATTTTAGTTACAATAGATTTTTAATGAGCCATTGAACAACTTTCTACGATGTTCCAGTGCCAAGCTATCTGTGGAAAAGAAGAAAGAAAAAAATATCCTGTTTAGGCAGAATGTTGTAGTAGCTGCCACTTTTCTTGATTTTCAAGCCAATATATTTCCCTTGCTGTTCAAGCCAAGGAACAGAAAGTTTCCTATACAGGGGTTTCGGACAAGGCGGTTCTAATGGTGTACTTTTTGTTTTGATATGGCTCCTTTTTTAGGAACTATGGGTTTTTATATTTCTTATAATGGACGTGATCGTCTCTTACTAGGTTGCTAGCTACCGCTGCAACCTGGATCATTGCTGTATCATTAACTAGTATAGGCTTATTTAGTATAGGAAAGAGTTCGTTCTTTATTATAAGTCTCTTACTAGGTTGCTAGCTACCGCTGCAACCCGGATAATGATGAAGATTTAACTGATGTGTCAAAAGTAAGGTTGCAAGTCGACGATTATGTTTTGGCCTTATTATAATTGGTATGATAAATAATAATATGCATACGGTTCTTAAATCATACTGTTTCATAGTCCCATATGGTCTAGCGGATAGGATAGATGGCTTTCATCTAACAGGCCCGGGTTCGATTCCCGGTATATAATTTATAATGAACCACATCGATCCTTTATTAAAAAATGAATCACTGTTCATAAAAATGAACTTCATATGCAAAGCTGATGATTCAATGAACTATGCAGACGTTCTCTACATATAGGGCAAGTTCTGGTAATATTTGAACCCAAGCCTCCAAAGAGACTGGTGGCTAGCACCAGTATGTCATGCTATCATGCATATAATTTGGTTCTTTAATACAATTTTAAAAATTTCAGGTATTTTTTTAATTTAAATTACAAGATTAAAATTATTGCTCAGATGCCATAAATGTTTTTGCAGTTTATAACTTCATCAATTCTGAACTAAAACTAAAATAAAAAAAATGATTGTTTTTCAAGTTTTACGTAATCACTCATTTTCATACCAGAAAAATACCTGAAAATTTAAAAATTAATTTAGTTTTTCTTTCACTTAAAGTGACTCATTACGCCATTTAATCAGGTTAAACAAATTTGATATTTGGTTTTGACTGATACTTTAGTTTTTTCTATGGGGCGTGATAGTCTCTTACTAGGCTGCTAGCTATCGATGCAATCTGGATTCAAGCCAATATATTTCCCTTGCTGTTCAAGCCAAGGGACAGAAAGTTTCTTATACAGGGGTTTCGAATAAGGCGGTTCTAATGGTGTACTTTTTGTTTTGATCTGACCCTTTTTTCAGGAGTTATGGGTTTTTATATTTCTAAACATTCGAAGTGATCGTCTCTTACTAGGTAGCTAGCTATCACTGCAACCCGGATTTGATCTTACTTTGTTTTTAGGAGTTATGTGTTTTTATATTTCTTAACATTGGACGTGATCGTCTCTTACTAGGTTGCTAGCTACCACTGCAACCCGGATTTGATCTTACTTTGTTTTTAGGAGTTATGGGTTTTTATATTTCTTAACATTGGACGTGATCGTCTCTTACTAGGTTGCTAGCTACCACTGCAACCCGGAAAATCTATTTTTTATTATTGAGCCTGATTGTCTCTTACTAGGTTGCTTGCTACCGCTACAACCCGGACTACCACTATATCGAGATACTGTGAAATTACAAACAGGTAAAAATCTATGGCTTTTTCTTAATTGGAATAGTAAGAGGTAATCTGGGTAATACCTATGATAATGACGTCATTGATCAATCTTGATCATGAAATTATATCTGATGAAACTTACATATTCTGGATTTACGATGAACCATATCGATCCTATTATGTACTTGTAGCTTTTATGTACTATGGCTTTTTCTTAATTGGAACATTAAGAGACGACCTGGCTACAACTTACGATTATGAAATCATTGATCAATCTTTAATATTAATTATAATCTTATTTTAGTTACTATGGGTTGGAAGTTTGTTCTTTACTGTAATAAGTTTACCGATTCTGAACTGAAAACTAAAATAATTGGAATTATAAGACTACAATATGGCTATACGTACTTTATGGGTTACAAACCAAAAAAATTTTGGTTCCAGGATACAATAATAGCTTTGAACTGAGATAAAAAAAAATTTTGGTTTTAGGAGACAAAAAGCGAAACTAATTTTAAAATTTTCATGTATTTTTGTAGTTTGAATTAAGAAATTACAATTACTGGTTAGACATCATGAATATTTTTACAGTTTACATAATAACTTTAGCGATTAAGCCAAAAAAAGATAATTTTGGTTCCAGGAGTTTCGGTTGCTATTGAGACAAGTAGATATTATTATTATAGAGTTCATTACCATGAACTGTTTGATTGCTTCAAAATTCAAATATCTTTGAAAATACTGCAGTATGAAATACATCAAAAATGCAACTTTTTTGACAAAATTGATTCTACTTTAAAAAGTATTTTATTTTTAATTACAAAAGGCACTAGATGTAGCAATTTCCTTTAAAATGAGCTATTATACAGCTCTCTATGATTTTCCAGTGCCCAGCTAGCTGAGGAGAAAGAAAAAGCGGAAAGAAAAAAATATCCCGTTTGTAGAGAATAACGTGGTTAAAGTTAATTTTCTTGATTTTCAAGCCAATATATTTTCTTTGTTATTCAAGCCAAAGGGCAGTAAGTTTCCTTTATAAGGGTTTCGGACAAGGCGGTTCTAATGGTTTACTTTTTGTTTTGATCTGACTCTTTTTTTAGGAGTTAGGGGGTTTTATATTTCTTAACATTGGACGTGATCGTCTCTTACTAGGTTGCTAGCTACCGCTGCAACCCAGATTGTTATTTCAATGATCGTCCTTTAATGTAAAATAATTGCAATTATGAGACAATAATATGGAGATATGTACTTTACGGGTTACAGGATACAATAATAAATTTGAACTGAGATGAAAAAAAAATTTCTTCCAGGAGACAAAAAGCAAAACTAATTTTAGAATTTTCATGTATTTTTGTTGTTTAAATTAAAAAATTACTATTACTGATTAGGCATCATAAATATTTTTGCAGTTTACATAATAATTTTAGCGATTAAGCCAAAAAAGAAAATTTTGGTTCCAGGAGTTTCGGTTACTATTGAGACAAGTAGCTATTATTACTATAGAGTTCATTACATGGACTGTTTTATTGCTTCAAAATTCAAATATCTTTGAAAAGACTGCAGTATGAAAATACATCAAAAATGCAATTTTTTTGACAAAATTGATTCTACTTTAAAAAGTATTTTATTTTTAAATACAAAAGTGACTAGATGTTGCAATTTCCTTTAAAATGAGCTATTATACAGCTCTCTATGATTTTCCAGTGCCCAGCTAGCTGAGCAGAAAGAAAAAGTGGAAAGAAAAAAATATCCCGTTTGTGGAGAATAACGTGGTAAAAGTCAATTTTCTTGATTTTCAAGCCAATATATTTTCTTTGTTATTCAAGCCAAAGGGAGGTAAGTTTCCTTTATAGAGGATTCGGACAAGGCGGTTCTAATGGTGTACTTTTTGTTTTGATCTGACTCTTTTTTTAGGAGTTGGGGGGTTTTATATTTCTTGACATTGGAGGTGATCGTCTCTTACTAGGTTGCTAGCTACCGCTGCAACCCGGACTAGCTGAGGAGGAAAAAAAAGCGGAAAGAAAAAAATATCCCGTTTGTGGAGCATAACGTGGTAAAAGTCAAGTTTCTTGATTTTGAAGCCAATATATTTTCTTTGTTATTCAAGCCAAAGGGCGGTAAGTTTCCTTTATAGGGGTTTTGGACAAGGCGATTCTAATGGTGTACTTTTTGTTTTGATCTGCCTCTTTTTGAAGGAGTTGGGGGGTTTTTATATTTCTTAACATTGGAGGTGATCGTTTCTTACTAGGTTGCTAGCTACCGCTGCAACCCGGATCCTATCAAGCGAGATCATATTTTTTCAAGGTTTAATATTATTAAGTACACAATACCCCGTGTCGAGTTTCTAAAACCTAGCATAAAACAAAACTAATTTTAAAATTTTCAGGTATTTATCTTGTTTGAATTACAAAATTAGTATTATTGGCTAGACACCATAAATATTTTTGCAGTTTACATAATAAGTTTAGCGATTCTGAACTGAAAACTAAAATAATTGGAATTATGAGACAATAATATGGAGATACGTACTTTACGTTTTACAAACCAAAAAAAGTTTGGTTCCAGGAAACAATAATAACTTTGAACTGAGATGAAAAAAATTTTTCTTCCAGGAGACAAAAAGCAAAACTAATTTTAGAATTTTCCTGTATTTTTGTTGTTTAAATTTAAAAAATTACTATTACTGATTAGGCATCATAAATATTTTTGCAGTTTACATAATAATTTTAGCTATTAAGCCAAAAAAGAAAATTTTGGTTCCAGGAGTTTCGGTTACTATTGAGACAAGTAGCTATTATTACTATAGAGTTCATTACTATGAACTGTTTGATTGCTTCAAAATTCAAATATCTTTGAAAAGACTGCAGTATGAAAATACATCAAAAATGCAATTTTTAGACAAAATTGATTCTACTTTAAAAAGTATTTCATTTTGAATTACGAAAGGCACTAGATGTAGCAATTTCGTTTAAAATGAGCTATTATACAGCTCTCTATAATTTTCCAGTGCCCAGCTAGCTGAGAAGAAAAATCAAGCGGAAAGAAAAAAATATCCCGTTTGTGGAGAATACCATGGTAAAAGTCAATTTGCTTGATTTTCAAGCCAATATATTTTCTTTGTTATTCAGGCCAAAGGGCGGTAAGTTTCCTTTATTGGGATTTCGGACAAGGCGGTGGTAATGGTGTACTTTTTGTTTTGATCTGACTCTTTTTTTAGGAGTTGGGGGGTTTTATATTTCTTAACATTGGAGGTGATCGTCGCTTACTAGGTTGCTAGCTACCGCTGCAACCCGGAACAGGAAAAAGCGTATGGCTTTTACCTCTTTGAAATAGTAAGAGACGAGCCAAAGACAATCAAGTAACTAAGACCAATGTATGCAATGGTTTATTATTCCAGTGATCGCCCTTTAATGTAATCGCTCTTTATTGTAAACTATGGGCGAGGGATCGTTCTTTACTGTAAATCAGTTAGCATGGGCTAGGTGTCATTCTTTATTGTAACATTCTTTACTATATGATTACAAACAGGAAAAAGCCTACGGCTTTTTCTTTTTTGGAATAGTAAGAGACGACCTGGCTACAAACTAAGATTATGGCATCAATGATAAATCTTTAACATGAAATGTTCTTTACTGTAATGGTTTGATCTTACTAGGTTTCAGACACCTCTGCAGCCATGATACTGATGGAAATTACATAATCCCTATTTAAGTTTCAGTTAACATGGGCTAGGTTTCGTTCTTATTAAAATGTTAGCCACCAGTCTCTTCGGAGGCGTGGGTTCAAATCTTACCGCTGGTATACGATTATGTTTGAAAGACTGCAGTGTGAAAAGACATCGAAAATGCAGTTTTTGGTGGAAAAATTTATTCTCTTTTAGAAATAATTTATTTTAGTTACAAAAGGTTTTTAACCCAATTAATTTCCTTTAAAATGAGCTATTGAACAACCCTCTACGATGTTTCAGTGCCAAGCTATCTCTGGAAACAAAGGAAAAAAAAAAGAAAAAAATATCCCGTTTAGGAAGAATGTTGTAGTAGCTGCCACTTTTCTTGATTTTCAAGCCAATATATTTCCCTTTCTGTTCAAGCCAAGGGACAGAAAGTTTCCTATGCAGGGGTTTCGGACAAGGCGGTTCTAATGGTGTACTTTTTGTTTTGATCTGACTCCTTTTTTAGGAACTATGGGTTTTTATATTTCTTAACATTGGACGTGATCGTCTCTTACTAGGTTGCTAGCTACCGCTGCAACCCGGATAAATATAACAGTACTAGCCAATACTATAGTTAAGTGGCCTATAAAATTTATTAAAGGCAAGAGGTCGTTCTTTATTATAAATTTTCCAGTGCCCAGCTAGCTGAGGAGAAAGAAAAAGCTTTCAGTTAACATGGGCTAGGTGTCGTTCTTTATTGTACAAACTATTGCTCGGATACCATGGATATTTTTGCAGTTTACACAAGCTGCAAAGAACGCACAGGCTGATCTTTGTAAATTAAGAAAAATTTTACGAATGTTTTACCGGGATTACGAAACATATTCAAAATTAAAGATTAAAATTATCTCTGAAAGAATAGATTTTATTGAAAAGTCAGCTAGAGATGCTTTCGCAAAACTTCGTAGTAATATCCAAAAGAAATGTTGCATGTTTAGTGAAAAGCTTCCAAGGTATGGACCGGCAACTGTGGAACAGTTTACAGATGTAATCGGAAATCTTATACATCACTGTGAATATATGTAGGCATAAATGTCCTTTTCTTAGTTTCAGCTTAAATTCGATGATCGAGCCTTTATGTAATATTTCATTTTCTTAAATCCTGGATCACAAGACATCTTAGTAGCAATTCTTACGCGTGCTCGAGCTTTATTGCGTTCGGTGGCATTTTTATCTCTTTTAAATAAACTTTTCTGATATTTCAGGATGTTAGCTTTATTTTTTGTGTAGTAAAGTTTTTTATAAGTAGAAATTTGTATTGCTCTATTTTGATATTGTTTTTTGTTATTCTTTCTTTTTTTCCACTCGCGTGAGACCAGATTTTTTCAAAGTTTAAAATTATTAAGTACACAATACCCCGTGTCGAGTATCTAAAACCTAGCATAAAAAAAACAAATTTTTAAATTTTCAGGTATTTATCTTGTTTGAATTACAAAATTAGTATTATTGGTTAGACACCATTAATATTTTTGCAGTTTACATAATAAGTTTAGCGACTCTGGACTGAAAACTAAAATAATTGCAATTATAAGACAATAATATAGAGACATGTACTTTACGGGTTAAAAACCAAAAAAAGTTTAGTTCCAGGATACAATAATAACTTTGAACTGAGATGAAAAAAAATTTTCTTCCAGGAGACAAAAAGTAAAACTAATTATAAAATTTTCATGTATTTTTGTTGTTTAAATTAAGAACTTACTATTACTGATTAGGCATCATAAATATGTTTGCAGTTTACATAATAATTTTAGCGATTAAGCCAAAAAAGAAAATTTTGGTTCCAGGAGTTTCGGTTACTATTGAGACAAGTAGCTATTATTACTAAAGAGTTCATTACCATGAACTGTTTGAATGCTTCAAAATTCAAATATCTTTAAAAAGACTGCAGTAAGAAAATACATCAAAAATGCAATTTTTTTGACAAAATTGATTCTACTTTAAAAAGTATTTTATTTTTAATTACAAAAGTGACTAGATGTTGCAATTTCCTTTAAAATGAGCTATTATACAGCTCTCTATGATTTTCCAGTGCCCAGCTAGTTGAGGAGGAAAAAAAAGCGAAAAGAAAAAAATATCCCGTTTGTGGAGAATAACGTGGTAAAAGTCAATTTTCTTGATTTTCAAGCCAATATATTTTCTTTGTTATTCAAGCCAAAGGGTGGTAAGTTTCCTTTATAGAGGATTCGGACAAGGCGGTTCTAATGGTGTACTTTTTGTTTTGATCTGACACTTTTTTTAGGAGTTGGGGGGTTTTATATTTCTTAACATTGGAGGTGATCGTCTCTTACTAGGTTGCTAGCTACCGCTGCAACCCGGATACTTTGAAAAGTATTTTATTTTTAATTACAAAAGGCACTAGATGTTTCAATTGTCTTTAAAATGAGCTATTATACAGCTCTCTATGATTTCTACAGCTCTCTAGTGACCAGCTAGCTAAGCAGGAAAAAAAGCGGAAAAAAATATCCCGTTTGTGGAGAATAACGTGGTAAAAGTCAATTTTCTTGATTTTCAAGCCAATATATTTTCTTTGTTCTTCAAGCCAAAGGGCGGTAAGTTTTCTTTATAGAGGATTCGGACAAGGCGGTTCTAATGGTGTACTTTTTGTTTTGATCTGACTTTTTTTTAGGAGTTGGGGGGTTTTATATTTCTTAACATTAGAGGTGATCGTCTCTTACTAGGTTGCTAGCTACCGCTGCAACCCGGAAATATAAATACTGTAATCTTAACTATAGTGAAGTTGCGTATGCAAGTTAGAATAGGGAAGAGTTCGATCTTTATTATATTCTCGATACCCCTGATCCGTAACATACCTCTGTTTTTCTCTGTCATATTTCATTTTCTTAAATTCTGGATCACAACACATCTTAGTAGCAATCCTTACGCGTTCTCGAGCTTTATTGCGTTCGGTGGCATTTTAATCAATTTTAATAAACTTTTCTTATATTTCAGGATGTTAGCTTTATTTTTTGTGTAGTAAAGTTTTTTATTAGTAGAAATTTTGATTGCCCTATTTTGATATTTTTTTTGGTTATTCTTTCTTTTTTTCCACTTGAAAAGACTTGCAGTCTTTTCAAAGATATTTGAATTTTGAAGCAATCAAACAGTTCATGGTAATGAAATTTATAGTAATAATAGTTACTCGTCTCAATAGTAACCGACACTCTAAAGAACAAAATTATTATTGTCTCAAAAGTAACCGAAATTCTAAAGAACGAATTTTTGATACCAATAGATAAATCAAAGCAAACAGTTCTTGATAACGAACTGTATTTTGTTGTATAGTAAGAACGACTCGTCTCAATAGTAAAACTTGCTACATATATTTCCTTCTGTAATTAAAGATAAAATATTTTTTAATAGTTCCGGTTTGCAGCGGTAGCTAGGAACCTAATTAAAAGAGATCATTCGAAGAACATACCATTGTATATATTGGACTTAGTTAGCTGCTCGATTCCTTGAAGAAAAAAAAGTCTTATTTGTCAACTGAAACTAGAATAATTCCTGAAAATTTAAAAAATTTAATTTTATTTAGCTGCAAAGTGCAAAAATATTTACGGTGTCTGAACAAGAATTTCCATTTTTTAATTCAAACCAGAAAAAAACCTGAAAATTAAAAAATTAGTTTGGTTTTCCTTTGCTTCAATTGACTCGCTACACCATTTTATACGCCATTAATTTTATATCATCTTAGTTAAAATTGTTTTGGCTTAACCCGTAAATTACGTATCTCTGTATTGTTGTCCTATATTTCCAATGAAAAATATTCATTTTTTTTAATTTTAGTTTTGAGTTCAGAATCTCTTAAGTAATTATGTAAACTGCAAAAATATTTATTAGGTCTAACCAATAATACTAATTTTTTAATTCAAACTAGAGCAATACTTGACAATTTTTGAATTAGTTTTGTTTTTTGTCTCCTGGAACCAAAATTTTCTTTTTTGGCTTAATCGCTAAAGTTCTTATGTAAACTGCAAAAATAATTATGATGTCTAACTAGTAATAGTAATTTCTTAATTTAAACTACAAAAATACATGAAAATTTTATAATTAGTTTTAATTTTTGTCTCCTGGAACCAAATTTTTTTTCATCTAAGTTCAAAGTTCTTATTGTATCCTGGAACCAAATTTTTTTTGGTTTGTAACCCGTAAAGTACGTATCTCCATATTATTGTCTTATAGTTGCAATTACTTTAGTTTTCAGTCCAGAATCACTAATTTTATTATGTAAAATCCAAAAATATTTATGGTGTCTAACCAATAATACTAATTTTTTAATTCAAACAAGAGAAATACCTGAAAATTTAAAAATTAATTTTTTTTATGCAAGGTTTTAGATACTAGACACGGGGTATTGTGTACTTTATAATTTTAAACATTGAAAAAATATGGTCTCACGCGAGTGGAAAAAAAGAAAGAATAACCAAAAAAATATCAAAATAGGGCAATCAAAATTTCTACTAATAAAAAACTTTACTACACAAAAAATAAAGCTAACATCCTGAAATATAAGAAAAGTTTATTAAAATTGATAAAAATGCCACCGAACGCAATAAAGCTCGAGAACGCGTAAGGATTGCTACTAAGATGTCTTGTGATCCAGAATTTAAGAAAATGAAATATGACAGAGAAAAACAGAGGCATGTTTCGGATCAGGGGTATCGAGAATATAATAAAGATCGAACTCTTCCCTATTCTAACTTGCATACGCAACTTCACTATAGTTAAGATTACAGTATTTATATTTCCGGGTTGCAGCGGTAGCTAGCAACCTAGTAAGAGACGATCACCTCCTATGTTAAGAAATATAAAACCCCCCAACTCCTAAAAAAAGAGTCAGATCAAAACAAAAAGTAAACTATTAGAACCGCCATGTCCGAATCCTCTATAAAGGAAACTTACCGCCCTTTGGCTTGAATAACAAAGAAAATATATTGGCTTGAAAATCAAGAAAATTGACTTTTACCACGTTATTCTCCACAAACGGGATATTTTTTTTCCGCTTTTTTTTCCTGCTTAGCTAGCTGGGCACTGGAAAATCATAGAGAGCTGTATAATAGCTCATTTTAAAGGCAATTGCAACATCTAGTGCCTTTTGTAATTAAAAATAAAATACTTTTTAAAGTATCCGGGTTGCAGCTGTAGCTAGCAACCTAGTAAGAGACGATCACCTCCAATGTTAAGAAATATAAAACCCCCCAACTCCTAAAAAAAGAATCAGATCAAAACAAAAAGTACACCATTAGAACAGCCTTGTCCGAATCCTCTATAAAGGAAACTTACCGTCCTTTGGCTTGAATAACAAAGAAAATATATTGGCTTGAAAATCAAGAAAATTGACTTTTACCACGTTATTCTCCACAAACGGGATATTTTTTTCTTTTCGCTTTTTTTTCTGCTCAGCTAGCTGGGCACTGGAAAATCATAGAGAGCTGTATAATAGCTCATTTTAAAGGAAATTGCAACATCTAGTCACTTTTGTATTTAAAAATAAAATACTTTTTAAAGTAGAATCAATTTTGTCAAAAAAATTGCATTTTTGATGTATTTTCATACTGCAGTCTTTTCAAAGATATTTGAATTTTGAAGCAATAAAACAGTCCATGTAATGAACTCTATAGTAATAATAGCTACTTGTCTCAATAGTAACCGAAACTCCTGGAACCAAAATTTTCTTTTTTGGCTTAATCGCTAAAATTATTATGTAAACTGCAAAAATATTTATGATACCTAATCAGTAATAGTAATTTTTTAATTTAAACAACAAAAATACATGAAAATTCTAAAATTAGTTTTGCTTTTTGTCTCCTGGAAGAAATTTTTTTTTCATCTCAGTTCAAATTTATTATTGTATCCTGGAACCAAGCTTTTTTTGGTTTGTAACCCGTAAAGTACATATCTCCATATTATTGTCTCATAATTGCAATTATTTTAGTTTTCAGTCCAGAATCACTAAACTTATTATGTAAACTGCAAAAATATTTATGGTGTCTAACCAATAATACTAATTTTGTAATTCAAACAAGATAAATACCTGAAAATTTTAAAATTAGTTTTGTTTTATGCTAGGTTTTAGATACTCGACACGGGATTTTGTGTGCTTAATAATTTTAAACCTTGAAAAAATATGATCTCACGCGAGTGGAAAAAAAGAAAGAATAACCAAAAACAATATCAAAATAGAACAATCCAAATTTCTACTAATAGAAAACTTTACTACACAAAAAATAAAGCTAACATCCTGAAATATCAGAAAAGTTTATTTAAAAGAGATAAAAATGCCACCAAACGCAATAAAGCTCGAGCACGCGTAAGGATTGCTACTAAGATGTCTTGTGATCCGGGTTGCAGCGGTAGCTAGCAACCTAGTAAGAGACGATCACCTCCAATGTTAAGAAATATAAAACCCCCCAACTCCTAAAAAAAGAGTCAGATCAAAACAAAAAGTACACCATTAGAACCGCCTTGTCCGAATCCTCTATAAAGGAAACTTACCGCCCTTTGGCTTTTATAATAAAGAACGACCTCTTGCCTATACTAAATTTTATACGCCACTTAATTATAGTATAGGTTAGTAATTCAACAGATAGCTTGGCATTCGAACATCGTAGAGAGTTGTTCAATGACTGATTTTAATTACAATAAGGAACAAACTCTAGCCTATAGTAACTAAAATATAAAAATAAATTATTAAATAATTACAAAAATATCTTATTTGTCAACTGAAACTAGAATAATTCCTGAAAATTTTAAATACTTTTTTTTATTTAACTGAAAACGGCAAAAATATTTATGGTGTCAGAGCAATAATTTTAATTTTGTAATTTAAATCAGAAAAATACTTTAAAATTTTATTATAGTATAGGTTAGTAATTTCACAGATAGCTTGGCACTGGAACATCGTAGAGAGTTGTTTAATGGCTCATTTTAAAGCAAATTAATGGGGTTAAAAACTTTTTGTAGTTATAAAACAAATTATTTTTAAATAGAATCATTTTGCTTACGAAATTATCCGGGTTGCAGCGGTAGCTAGCAACCTAGTAAGAGACGATCACATGCAATGTTAAGAAATATAAAAACCCCTGACTCCTGAGAAAAGAGTCAGATCAAAACAAAAATTACGCCATTAGAACCACCTTGTCCAAAACCCCTATTAAGGAAACTTATCACTCTTTGGCCTGAATAACAAAGAAAATATATTGGCTTGAAAATCAAGAAAATTGACTTTAACCACGTTATTCTCCACAAACGGGATATTTTTTTCTTTCCGCTTGATTTTCCTCCTCAACTAGCTGGGCACTGGAAAATCATAGAGAGCTGTATAATACATCATTTTAAATTAAATTGCAACATCTAGTCTTTTTTGTAATTAAAAATAAAATACTTTTTAAAGTAGAATCAATTTTGTCAAAAAAATTGCATTTTTGATGTATTTTCTTACTGCAGTCTTTTCAAAGATATTTGAATTTTGAAGCAATCAAATACAATAAAGATCAAACTCCTCCCTATACTAACTTGCATACGCAACTTCACTATAGTTAAGATTACAGTATTTATATTTTTACATTAAAAGACGATCACTGAAATAGCAAACCATTCCATACATTGGACTTAGTTAGCTACTTGATTGTTTAAGTTTCGTCTCTTACTATTTAAAAGAAGAAATTATAATAAAGAACGAATATTTTACCGATTATCTACTAATAACCATATATGATGTAATAAGTGACATGACGTAATATCTAAAACCTATTGTGTACTAATAACCATATATGACTTAATTAGCGACGTGACGTAAAAATTGAAAAAAATAATTTTTATTTTATTTTCGTTTTTAGTTCAGAATCGCTACAGTTATAAACTGCAAAAATATTTATAGTGTCTGAACAATAGTTTTAATCTTTTAATTTAGACTAGAAAAATACCTGAAAATTTAAAAATTAGTTTAATTTTTTGTTAGGTTCTTGATACTTGATACGTGACATAAAAACATTCAACAAATGGTTACATAATGGTTTCAATCAAGCAAGCTACACGCAATTTAAAAAACAGTACTACCAAAAAAACAAAGATAGCATCATGAACAGAAAAAAGCAAAGGTATTCAACCAACCAGGCGTATCGAGAAGTAATAATTGATAGTGACAAAGAGCGTTATTATAATGATGTAGTTTATAGACATGCGAAAATTGAGACAGCCAAACAAAAGAGTAAGGAACGGTATGACAACGATATAGATTACCGAAACAAACGTAAGAAAAAAGTTGCTACCAGAATAATGGGTAGATACTGGGGTGACAAAAGCTATAATAAAAAAATTAAATTCTCTGCGAGGTTGTACCGAAGAACGCATAAGGACAAAGGGAAAAATTACAATCAGAAATACAAGAAGATGGCAAAAATACAGGCTGATCTTTGTAAATTGAGAAACATTTCACGCATGTTTTATCGGGATCACGAAAAGTATTCAAAATTACAGATTATTATAAAGAACGAACTCTTGCCTATATTAACATGTATAGGCAATTATAGAAAGGATCAGTCTAGAAGATCATAAAAAGGGATTACATGAGTTTCATCGGTATCAAGGCTTTGGGGATGGCTGAAACCTAGTAAAGAAAAAGACATGGCACATATCAGATTTAGTTAGCTTTCTGATTCTCTGAAATTTGTCTCTTACTATTCGAAATAAGAAAAAGCCATAGGCTTTTTCCTGTTTGTGATTTTTATAGTAATGAAGGAACTATAGCCAATCGTATTGTTACATAAAGGATACCACTACAGGCCCTTGTTTCGATGATGATTTTGTACAAATCTAGGTTGCAGTGGTAGCTAGCAATTCGGGTTGCAGTGGTAGCCAGCAACCTAGTCAGAGAAGACCTCGCTCCTTAGTAAAAAATAAAATAGCCCATAACTCCTAAAACTAGAATCAGATCAAAAACGAAGCACACTGTTAGAACCGCCTTGTCTGGAACCCCTTATATAGGAAACTTACCATCCCTTGACTTTTACAATCGTAAGATGTAGCCTGGTCGTCTCTTACTATTCCAATTAATTTACATTAAAAGACGATGACTGAAATAACAAACCATTCCAAACATTGGACTTAGTTAGCTACTTGATTGTTTGAGTTTCGTCTCTTACTATTTAAAAGAAGAAAAAGCCGTAGGCTTTTTCCTGTTTGTATTTATAGTTAAAAAACGGACTTAAGTCCAAAGAAACTGAACACTGTGGTTCATTCATATTATCTTCATTATTTTAGCTAGAATGTAAATAAACAAGTTTCTTTTTTAAATTTTAAATTGAAAAGATAGTGCTTTTAATTCAACACATTAAAAGTTCTCCCCAAAGGGGAATCGAACCCCCTTCTCCCAGCTAACAAGTGGGCATACTTACCATTAGACTATAGAAGACTAATAAAATAAAAGTTACATATAAGATATGATAATAATTTTTTAATCCGGGTTTTGTCATAACATATCATAACAATCATAAGGAATCGATCATCGAATTTTTACATTTTTCTTTTGTATCCAGAGATAGCTTGGCACTGGAACATCGTAGAGAGTTGTTCAATGGCTCATTTTAAAGGAAATTAATTGAGTTAAAAATCTATAGTAACTAAAATAAATTATTTCTAAAATAGAATAAATTTTCTACCAAAAACTGCATTTTTGATGTCTTTTCACGCTGCAATCTTTCAAACATAATCGTATACCAGCGGTAAGATTTGAACCCACGCCTCCGAAGAGACTGGTGGCTAACACCAGTGCCTTGGACCACTCGGCCAGGCTGCATGTCATAAATAATATATATGTGAATCTGGGTTGCAGAAGTAGCTAGCAACCTAGCAAGAAAGGATCAGTCCAATGCTAAGAAATATAAGAATCCAAAATTCCTAAAAATACAGTCAGATCAAAACAAAAGTACATCATTAGAACTACCTTGTCTGAAACCCTACTAGAAAAATTAGAGCTATGACGTGAAGAGAAATACACGAAATTATATTGTTGTTTCTGATTTTTATCCGGGTTGCAGCGGTAGCTTGCAACCTAGTAAGAGACGATCACGTCCAATGTTAAGAAATATAAAAACCCATAGTTCCTAAAAAAAGGAGTCACCATGTGCAGGAAACTTTCTGTCCCTTGGCTTGAACAGCAAGGGAAAAATATTGGCTTGAAAATCAAGAAAAGTGGCAGCTATTACAACATTCTGCCTAAACGGGATATTTTTTTCTCTTTTCTTTTGTATCCAGAGATAGCTTGGCACTGGAACATCGTAGAGGGTTGTTCAATAGCTCATTTTAAAGGAAATTAATCGGGTTAAAAATCTATAGTAACTAAAATATATTATTTCTAATTTGTAATAAAGAACGACCTTTTGCTTATGCTAAATTTTATACGCCACTTTCTTTTAGTATAGGCTAGTAATTCCACCGATAGCTTGGCATCAGAACATTGTAGAGAGTTGTTCAATAGCTCATTTTAAAGGAAATTAATGGGGTTAAGATCTTTTTGTAATTACCACAAATTATTTTTAAAAAAGAATCATTTTTTTTAGGAAAAACTTCATATTTAATATAAAAGATTGATCAATGACGTCATAAACGTCAAAATAAATTATTTCTAAAAGAGAATGAATTTTTCCACTAAAAACTGCATTTTTGATGTTTTTTATACTGAAGTCTTTTCAAAGATATTTGATTTTTGTACATAAATCATAATCGTGTACAGCGGTAAGATTTAAATCCACGCCTCCAAAGAGACTGGTGGCTAACACCAACACCTTGGAGCACTCGGCCCCGCTGCCTCTCATAACTATATATGTGAATCCGGGTTGCAGCAGTAGCTAGCAACCTAGTAAGAGACGCTCATACCCAATGCTAAGAAATATAAAAACCCGGACCTCCTAATAATAGAGTCAGATATAAGTATACAGTAAAGAACGAACTTCCAGCCTATAATAACTAAAATAAGATTATAATTTCATGTTAAAGATTGATCAATGATGTCATAATCGAATGTTGTAACCAGGTCGTCTCTTACTATTCCAATTAAAAAAAACCAAAGGCTTTTTCTGTTTGTAATACAATAAGGTTTTCCTGGTTACAGCAGTAGCTAGCAACCTATCTGGGTTGCAGCGGTAGCTAGCAACCTAGTAAGAGACGTTATAGTAACGAAAGACATCTAGCCAATATTAACTGGAAATTAAATGGGAATTATGTAATTTTCATCAGTATCATAAATTTAATAAAGAACAAACTTTGAGACATATTTGACTTAGTTTGATACCTGACTCTTCGAAGTTTGTCTCTTATTATTCAAAATACAAAAAGTCATAGGCTTTTTCCTGTTTATGATCAACAGTTCAAACAGATTATAGGAAAGAACGATCCGGATTGCATTGGTAGCTAGCAACATAGTAAGAGATTATCACACCCCATTGTAAAACTAGAGTAACCCATAACGCCAGAAAAAAGAAAAAAAGTAAATTATTGGAACTGCCTTGTCCAAAACCTATATAAAGCATACTTACCGTCTCTTGGCTTGAATAGCAAGGAAAATATATTGGATTGATTATAATAAAGAACGACCTCTTGCCTATGCTAAATTTTATACTCCACTTAATTGTAGTATAGGTTAGTAATTCAACAGATAGCATGGCACTGGAACATCGTAGAGAGTTGTTCAATGGCTCATTTTAAAGAAAATTAATGGGGTTACAAACTTTTTGTAATTAAAACAAATTATTTTTATTACATTAAGAAATTTTTATGATGTTCCTTAAGAAATCATCATAAGTAAAAATTTCCCATACAGAAATTGAACTCAAGCCTACTGGGTGAGATCTATTCCAACCTCTAGACCATATAGGATATATTAAAATATCCTCTTAATGAAGTTTATTTTAAATAACAAATTATAAGCCTAGTTAGCTGCCTGATTATTTGAGGATCGTCTCTTACTATTCCAAAGAAGAAAAAGCCATAGGCTTTTTCCTGTTTGTAATTTATTTTATAATAATCCTGGTTGCAGCGGTAGCTAGCAACCTAGTAAGAGACATTACGTCCAATTTTAAGAATCCGGGTTGCAGCGGTAGCTAGCAACCTAGTAAGAGACGATCACGTCCAATGTTTTATAATAGAGAACAACCTCTTGCCTATACTAAATTTTATACGCCACTTTTTGCAGTAAAGAACGATCTCTCTCCCATAGTAACTGTTATGTTACATTAAAGGACGATCATTGGAATAAAAAGTTATTGCATGCATTGGACTTAGTTAGCTACTTGATCGTTTGAGGTTCGTCTCTTACTATTTCAAAGAGGAAAAAGCCGTAGGCTTTTTCCTGTTTGTTATCAGGGTTACAGCGATATCCGGGTTGCAGCGGTAGCTAGCAACCTAGTAAGAGACAATCACGTCCAATAATTTACAATAAGGAACGAACTGTAGCCCATAGTAACTGAAGTATTAAATCAAACAGTTCGTGGTCATAAAGAGCTGTCGAATGAATCATTTTAAAGGAAATCTCTGTATATAGAAACCTTTTGTAATTGACAAAAATACTTATTCTTATCTGGGTTGCAGCGGTAGCTAGCAACCTAGTAAGAGACGATCACCTCCAATGTTAAGAAATATAAAACCCCCCAACTCCTAAAAAAAGAGTCAGATCAAAACAAAAGTACACCATTAGAACCGCCTTGTCCGAATCCTCTATAAAGGAAACTTACAGCCCTTTGGCTTGAATAACAAAGAAAATATATTGGCTTGAAAATCAAGAAAATTGAACTTTACCACGTTATTCTCCACAAACGGGATATTTTTTTTCTTTCCGCTATTTTTTCCTGCTTAGCTAGCTGGGCACTGGAAAATCCTAGAGAGCTGTATAATAGCTCATTTTAAAGGCAATTGCAACATCTAGTGCCTTTTGTAATTAAAAATAAAATACTTTTTAAAGTGGAATCAATTTTTTCAAAAAAATTGCATTTTTGATGTATTTTCATACTGCAGTCTTTTCAAAGATATTTGAATTTTGAAGCAATCAAACAGTTCATGGTAATGAAGTCAATAGTAATAACAGCTACTTGTCTCAATAGTAACCGAAACTCCTGGAACCAAAATTTTCTTTTTTGGCTTAATCGCTAAAATTTCAAGGAGGCACACTTGTGCCTCTATAAAGAGGCGACCCACCACAATGTTAAGCGATTTCAGGTCCTATAGGTTGCAGAGAGACGGCGGTAATTGCATTTTGTAGCCCAAGCTCAAACTAAGAAACTTGCAAAATTTCATCCTCCTCCGACTTTATCTTCATGGGGTAAACTGGGCCGGAAGTTTGGACCCTCCCACCACAGCCCCCCTTTAACGTTGTCCGATTGGGCTGAAATTTAGAGGTTTAGCTTTCCTAGGGCCCGGGAGCTTATCCTCGAAATTTCAGCTCAATCCGATCACTCCTTCCCTGTTTTCAAAAAACCAAATATAGCCACTTAAAATTCATCATTTCTTTTTTTTTCTTAGCCACGCCTACAGGCCACAGTTGGCAACGGATCTGGTTGAATGAGGACTCATTCGAAGCAGAATTTGACCTGTTAGGGCTTTTTGATATTTTCAGACCGAAAAATATATCCCCCGAATTTATATTTACGAAAAACCTTGTTTTCCTATATTAGCCCATGTTAATTTTTCCGACCACAACCCCCCTTTAACGTTGTCTGATCGGGCTGAAATTTAGAGGACAGGCTTTTCTGGGGCCTGGGAGCTTATCCTCGAAATTTCAGCTCAATCTGATTACTCCTTCCCTGTTTTCCAAAAACCAAATATCAGTTTTGCTTGCGTCAAAAAGATTCATCACCTTGCTAAAAAACAATTTCAATTATGTCTCTTTAGTGTAGCGGTGAGACTCCTGGTTGTCAGGCGGAAAATCCGAGTTCGATTCACCGTTAGATCAAATTTTTTATATACTGAATTTAAATTTAAAAAAAAAACTCAGTTTCTTTTTTAAATTATTTGAAAAAAATTATGTTTTCTAAAGAGTTAAAGAGGCTGAGTTACAAGGTCGACCCTTAAAACACCCTGTCGAGAAAGAAAAGAATAATACACAATCATCTAACAGTTAGTCAAGCAATAATAAGTAATAAACTGTACAAAAACGTGCATAAATTATTTGAAAAAAACTACGTTTTCTAAAGAGTTAAAGAGGCTGAGTTACAAGGTCGAACCTTAAAACGTACAGTAATTAGGAGGCACAGTTGGGGGGCTGCCGCCCCCCAAACCCCCGCTTTCGCAGCCTTAAAATAAAAAAAAAGTTTTTTAAACTGAAAGTAAGGAGCGACATTAAATCTTAAAACGAACAGAAATTATTCCGTATATGAAAGAGGCTGTGCCCTCCTCAACGCCTCGCTCTTTACGCTAAAGTTTTTATTGTTTAAAAAAAGAGTTGTGAGAAAGTCAAACTTTAGCGTAAAGAGCGAGGCGTTGAGGAGGGCACAGCCTCTTTCATATACGGAATAATTTCTGTTCGTTTTAAGATTTAATGTCGCTCCTTACTTTCAGTTTAAAAAACTTTTTTTTTTTTTATTAGAAGTGTTAATAAGAAGTCATAAAGAAGTGTTAATTAGATGAAAATATTATTTCTTGTTTTGTAATAAGATGCCTTCTAAGCGAGTTATTATACGTAATTTAAAAAAAGCAGTACTATACAAAAAAAAGAGACAACATCTTGAAATCCGGGTTGCAGCGGTAGCTAGCAACCTAGTAAGAGACGATCACGTCCAATGTTAAGAAATATAAAAACCCATAGTTCCTAACAGAGGAGTCAGATCAAAACAAAAAGTACACCATTAGAATTGCCTTGTCTGAAACCACTATATAGGAAACTTTCTGTCCCTTCGCTTGAACAGCAAGGGGAACATATTGGCTTGAAAATCAAGAAAAGTGGCAGCTACTACATTCTGCCTAAACGAGATATTTTTTTTTCTTTTCTACATTATAATAAAGAACGACCTCTTACCTATACTAAATTTTATACGCCACTTAATTATAGTATAGGTTAGTAATTCAACAGATACCATGGCACTGGAACATTGTAGAAAGTTGTTCAATGGCTCATTTTGAAGGAAATTAATGGGGTTAAAAATTTTTCGAAATTAAAACAATTATTTTTATTACATTAAGAAATTTTATATGTTCCTTAAAAAATCATCATAAGTAAAAATTTCCCATACAGATATTGAACTCAAGCTTACTGGGTGAGAACTATCCCAACCTCTAGATTATATAGGATATATTAAAATATCCGATCAATGAAATTTATATTAAATCCAGGTTGCAGCGGTAGCTAGCAACCTAGTAAGAGACAATCACGTCCAATGTTAAGAAATATAAAAACCCATAGTTTCTAACAGAGGAGTCAGATCAAAACAAAAAGTACACCACTAGAACCGCCTTGTCCGAAATCCCTGTATAGGAAACTTTCTGTCCCTTGGCTTGAACAGCAAGAGAAATATATTGGCTTGAAAATCAAGAAAAGTGGCAGCTATTACAACATTCTGCCTAAATGGGATATTTTTTTCTTTTTTTTTTGTTTTTCTTTTCCACAGATAGCTTGGCACTGGAACATCGTAGAGGGTTGTTCAATAGCTCATTTTAAAGGAAATTAATTGGCTTAAAAATCTATAATAACTAAAATAAATTATTTCTGAAAGAGAATAAATTTTTCCACCAAAAACTGCATTTTTGATGTCTTTTCACACTGCAGTCTTTCAAACATAATCGTATACCAGCGGTAAGATTTGAACCCACGCCTCCGAAGAGACTGGTGGCTAACACCAGTGTCTTGGACCACTCGGCCAGGCTGCCTCTCCTAATTTGGGTTGCAGCAGTAGCTAGCAACCTAGTAAGAGACTATCAGTCCCATGCTAAGAAATATAAAAACCCAAAACTCCTAGTAGCTAGTTAGCTACTTGATTGTTTGAGTTTCGTCTCTTACTATTTAAAAGAAGAAAAAGCCGCAGGCTTTTTCCTGTTTGTATTTATAGTTAAAAAAAGAACTCAAATCCAAAGAAACTGAACCCTGTGGTTCATTCATATTATCTTCATTATTTTAGCTAGAATGTAAATAAACAAGTTTCTTTTTCCGGGTTGCAGCGGTAGCTAGCAACCTAGTAAGAGACGATCACGTCCAATGTTAAGAAATATAAAAACCCATAGTTCCTAACAGAGGAATCATATCAAAACAAAAAGCACACCATTAGAACCGCCTTGTCCGAATCCCCTATATATTCAACTTTCTGTCCCTTGGCTTGAACAGCAAGGGAAATATATTGGCTTGAAAATCAAGAAAAGTGGCAGCTATTACAACATTCTGCATAAACGGGATATTTTTTCTTTTTTTTCTTTTTTCTTTTCCACAGATAGCTTGGCACTGGAACATCGTAGAGGGTTGTTCAATAGATCATTTTAAAGGAAATTAATTGGGTTAAAAATCTATAGTAACTAAAATAAATTATTTCTAAAAGAGAATAAATTTTTCCACCAAAAACTGCATTTTTGATGTCTTTTCACACTGCAGTCTTTCAAACATAATCGTATACCAGCGGTAAGATTTGAACCCACGCCTCCAAAGAGACTGGTGGCTAACACCAGTGTCTTGGACCACTCGACCAGGATGCCTCTCATAATTTGGGTTGCAGCAGTAGCTAGCAACCTAGTAAGAGACAATCAGTCCCATGCTAAGAAATATAAAAACCCAAAACTCCTAGTAGCTAGTTAGCTACTTGATTGTTTGAGTTTCGTCTCTTACTATTTAAAAGAAGAAAAAGCCACAGGCTTTTTCCTGTTTGTATTTATAGTTAAAAACGAACTCAGGTCCAAAGAAACTGAACCCTGTGGTTCATTCATAATATCTTCATTATTTTAGCTAGAATGTAAATAAACAAGTTTCTTTTTTTACAGTAAAGACCGATCTGTAGCCCGTAGTAGCTGAAGATTCGGGTTGCAGCGTATTATAATAGAAAAGAGGAAGAGACGATCACGTCCGATGTTAAGAAATATAATTACATATAGGCTCGATCATCGAATTTCAGCTGAAACTAAGTAAAGGACAATTATGCCTCCATATATTCACAGTGATGAATAAGATTTCTTATAATAAAGAACGACCTCTTGCCTATACTAAATTTTATACGCCACTTAATTGTAGTATAGGTTAGTAATTCCACAGATAGCTTGGTATAATAAAGATCAAACTCTTCCCTATACTAACTTGCATACGCAACTTCACTATAGTTAAGATTACAGTATTTATATTTTTACATTAAAAGACGATCACTGAAATAACAAACCATTCCATACATTGGACTTAGTTAGCTACTTGATTGTTTGTGTTTCGTCTCTTACTATTTAAAAGAAGAAAAAGCCTTAGGATTTTTCCTGTTTGTATTTATAGTTAAAAAACGAACTCAAGTCCAAAGAAACTGAACACTGTGGTTCATTCATATTATCTTCATTATTTTAGCCAGAATGTAAATAAACAAGTTTCTTTTTTAAATTTTAAATTGAAAAGATAGTGCTTTTAATTCAACATATTAAAAGTTCTCCCCGACGGGGATCCGTGTTGCAGCGGTAGCTAACAACCTAGTAAAAGACGATCATGTCGAATGTTAAGAAATATAAAAACCCATAGTTCCTAACAGAGGAGTCGGATCAAAACAAAAAGTACACCATTAGAACAGCCTTGTCCGAAACCCCTGTATAGGAAACTTTTTGTCCCTTGGCTTGAACAGCAAGGGAAATATATTGGCTTGAAAATCAAGAAAAGTGGCAGCTACTACAACATTCTGCCTAAACGGGATATTTTTTTCTTTTTTTTTCTTTTTTCTTTTCCACAAATAGCTTGGCACTGGAACATCGTAGAGAGTTGTTAAATAGCTCATTTTATAAGAAATTAATTGGGTTAAAAATCTATAGTAACTAAAATAAATTATTTTTAATCCAGGTTGCAGCGGTAGCTAGCAACCTAGTAAGAGACGATCACGTCCAATGTTAAGAAATATAAAAACCCATAGTTCCTAAAAAAGGAGTCAGATCATTACAGTAAAGAACGAACCTTAGCCCATAGTAACAGAAATAAGAATATCTAGGTTGCAGCGGTAGCTAACAACCTATTAATTACATTTTCCAAATTGCATTGGTAGCTAGCTACACAGTAAGAAACGCAAAATTTATAGATCCGGGTTGCAGTGGTAGCTAGCAACCTAGTAAGAGACGATCACGTCCAATGTTAAGAAATATAAAAACCCATAGTTCCTGAAAAAGGAGTCAGATCAAAACAAAAAGTATACCATTAGAACTGCTTTGTCCGAACCCCTGTATAGAAAACTTTCTGTCCCTTGGCTTGAACTGCAAGGAAAATATATTGGCTTGAAAATCAAGAAAAGTGGCAGCTACTACAACATTCTGCCTAAACAGAATATTTTTTTTATTTTTCTTTCTTGTTTTTACCAGAGATAGCTTGGCAGTGGAACATCTTAGAAAGTTGTTCAATGGCTCATTTTAAAGGAAATTAATTGGGTTAAAATCTTTTGTAACTAAAATAACTTATTTCTAAGAGAGAATAAAATTTTCAATTAAACACTGCATTTTTAATGTCTTTTCATACGGCAGTCTTTCAAATATATTTGATTTTTGTACATAAATCATAATCGTATGCCAGCGGTAAGATTTGAACCCACGCCACCAAAGAGACTGGTGGCTAAATCCAGTGCCTTGGACCACTCGTCCAATCTGCCTCTCATAACTATATATATGTGAATTTGGGTTGCAGCAGTAGCTAGCAACCTATTAAGAGACGATGAGTCCAATGCTAAGAGATATAAAAACCCAAAACTCCTAAAAATAGAGCCAGATGAAAACAAAAGTACATCATTAGAAATACCTTGTCTGAAACCCTACTATATAAATAATGAATGTCATCATAGTTTTATATTAGAGCTATGACGTGAATAGAAAAACACGAAATTATATTGTTGTTTCTGAAGACGTCATGAAATAATATCATTACGCCATGACGTCATGAAATAAAATCATTACGCTCTGACGTCATAATTACTATATAAGAAACTTCAAAAGTGTAAATGGTCTCATTCATGATTACAAAATGGTTATATCAAAGCAAGCTACACGCAAGTTAAAAAAAAGTACTACAAAAAAAGAGATAGCATCTTGAAAAGAAAAAAGCAAAGGTATTCAACCGACCAGGCGTATCGAGAAATAAGAATTGATATTGACAAACAGCGTTATTATAATGATGTAGTTTATAG
>NC_142805.1:67159498-67205435 GCF_049724085.1 Artemia sp. Qi Xiang Cuo
TTTTTGTCTCTCTCACTCTTTTGGCCTGTGCGTCATGGCAGGGTTTTGCTTATTCCAATGCATGTCTTTCTCAGCTTGTGTGTCAGAATATACGCATTTGTATGTGTTTTTGTCTCTCTCACTCTTTTTGCCGGTTTGTCTTTCTCGGTTTGTGTGTCTGAATATACGTATTTGTATGTATTTTCGTCTCTCACTCTTTTTGGCTGTGTGTCTGGGTGGGTGTTTTTTTTATTCCAATGCATTTCTTTCTCGGTTTGTGTATCTGAGTCTACGTATTTTTATGTGTTTTTGTCTCTTTCACTCTTTTTGCCTGGGTGTCTGGGCGGGTGTTTACTTATTCCAATGCATGTCTTTGTCGGTTTGTGTGTCTGAATCTACGTATTTTTATGTGTTTTTGTCTCTCTCACTCTTTGCCTGTGTGTCTGGGCAGGTATTTGGTTATTCCTTAGTTTTTTCGCTTATTCCTTTATTTCTCGGCTTGTGTGTCTTAATCTACATATTTGTATGTGTTTTTGTCTCTCTCATTCTTTTTGCCTGTGTGTCTGGGCGGGTGTTGGCTTATTCCTATACATATCTTTCCCAGATTGTGTGTCTGAATCTATGTATTTGAATGTGTTTTTGTCTCGCTCACTCTCTTTGCCTGTCTCGATTTGTATGTTTTAATCTACGTATTTGTATGGGTTTTTTTTCTCTCTCACTCTTTTTGGTTGCTTGTCTGGGTGGGTGTTTGCTTATTCCAATGCGATTCTTTCTCGGTTTTTGTGTCTTAATCTACGTATTTTTGTGTGTTATTGTCTCTCTTTTTTTTGTCAGTACGTCTGGGTGGGTGTTTGCTTATTCCAATGCATGTCTTTCTCGGTTTGTGTGTCTGAATCTACATAATTGTATGTGTTTGTAACTCTCTCACTCTTTTTGCCTTTGTGTCTGGGCAGATGTTTGCTTATTCCAATGCGTGTCTTTCTCGGTTTGTAAGTCTGAATCCACGTATTTGTATGTGTTTTTGTCTCTCACTCTTTTTGCCTGCGTATCTGGGTGGGTGCTTTCTTAATACAATGCATGTCTGTCTCGGTTTGTGTGACTGAATCTACGTATTTGTATATGTTTTTGTCTCTCTCACTGTTTTGTCTGTGAGAACTGTGGCCTAGAAAATATTAATGGCGCTTAGGTTGGTTGCAACTTGACCAAGAGGTATCTTACTGCTCTGTTTTTGGGTATTATTATTTTGTTTGAAAAAGTATGTGGTGCGTGCAAACAATTTTCGCTCAGAGCAGGAAAGACCCTTCCTTGGCCCAACAGTGCTTTCTAGGTTTTGTTGGGGTAATATGAGACGATTCAATATAAAGAGATTCAGTGTGCTTAGCCGGAGTCGTGTCAGATATAAATAAAAGTACAAAGTTGTTAACTAGTTATATTAAAGAGCGAACTTTAGTCCAAAGTAACCGAAGTTATATTAAAAGACGATCATTAGGAGATAATCCAGGTTGCAGCTTTAGCTAGCAACCTAGTTAAGAGACGATTACGTCCAATGTTAAGAAATATGAAAACCCATAAATCTTAAAAAAAAGAGTCAGATCTAAACAAAAAGTACACCATTGGAACCGCCTTGTCTGAAACTCCTATATAAAAAACTTTTTGTCCCTTGGCTTGAACAGCAAGGGAAATATAGTGGCTTGAAAATAAAAATAGAATGGCAGCTAATACAGCATTTTGCCTAAGCGGCATCTTTTTTCTCTTTTCCACAGATAGCTTGATACTGGAACATCGTGGAGAGTTGTTCAATGGCTCATTCTAAAGGAAATTAATGGGGTTAAAAAATTTTGTAATTAAAACAAATTATTTCTAAAATAGAATCAATTTTGTAAAAAAACTAAATGTTTGGTGTGTTTTCATAGTGCAGTCTTTTCAAAGATATTTGATTTTTGAAGCAATCATTATCCAGGTTGCAGCGGTAGCTAGCAACCTAGTAAGGGACGATCACGTCCAATAGTAAAAACTAAAGTAAGCCATAACTCCTGAAAATAGATTTAGATCAAAACAAAAAGTACACTATTAGAACTGTCTTGTCCAAAACCTCTATATAGCAAACTTTCTGTTCCTTGGCTTGAATAACAAGGAAAGTATATTGGCTTGAAAATTAAGAAAATTGGCTGTAACCACGATATTCTCCACATAAAGCATCTTTTTTATTTTTGTAATAAAGAACGAATATAAAGTTATTAAAATCACATTGATAAGGTTACTGTTTATAACTTGTTGAAAAGATATAAAGGGATTAATTTTTCTCGTATATCCATATAGAGCGTTATAAGTGAATGGAATATTTATACACGTATATCTTTCGACAAGAATAACCATATAGGACGTAATGAGTGACTTGACGAAAAAAATGAAATTTTTTTATTTATTTTAGTATTCATTCGGGTTGCAGCGGTAGCTAGCAACCTAGTAAGAGACGATCACGTCCAATGTTAAGAAATATAAAAACTCATAGCTCCTAAAAAAGGAGTCAAATCAAAACAAAAGTACACCATTAGAACCGCCGTCCCCGAAACCGTTTTACAAAAAGGACCAATATATTTCATCATAAATGGTATTTGTCAATTAGGTTTTTTCTTATATAATTATCCATTATTATGTATCCATTATTGTGTTTTGAGGGTTTTCACAAAAAATTTATTTTTTAACTGGAACTAGAATAACTCCTAAAAATTTTAATTTAATCCGGGTTGCAGCGGGAGCTAGCAACCTAGTAAGAAACGATCAAATCCAATGTTAAGACATATAAAAACCCCGAACTCCTATAAAAAGAGTCAGATCAAAACAAGATGTACACCATTAGAACCGCCTTGTCCGAAACAACTATACAAGAAACTTACCGTCCTTTGGCTCGAATAATAAAGAAAATATATTGGCTTGAAAATCAAGAAAATTGGCTTTAACCACTTTATTCTCCACAAACGGCACATTTTTTCTTTTTTCTTCTTTCTTTTCCACAGATTTTATAATAAGGAACGAACTCTTGCCTATACTATCTTGCATGTTGCAGCGGTAGCTAGCAACCTAGTAAGAGACGATCACGTCGAATATTAAGAAATATAAAAACCCCTAACTCCTAAAAAAAACAGTTAGATTAAAACAAAAAGTACAACATTAGAACCGCCTTGTCTGAAACCCCTGTATAGGAAACTTTCTGTCATTTGGCTCAAACAGTAAGGGAAATATATTGGCTAGTACGCCGTTAGAACCAACTTGTCAAAAACCCATATAAAGGAAACTTACCGCCCTTTGGCTTGAATAACAACGAAAATATATTGGCTTGAAAATCAAGAAAATTGACTTTAACCACGTTATTCTCCACAAACGAGATATTTTTTTCTTTTCACTTTTTATTTCTCCTCAGCCAGCTGGGCACTGGAAAATCATAGAGAGCTGTATAATAGCTCATTTTAAAGGAAATCTGGGTTGCAGTGGTAGCTATTATAATAAATTATATTAAAGAGCGAACTTTAGTCCATAGTAACTGAAGTTATATTAAAAGACGATCATTAGGAGATAATCCAGGTTGCAGTGTTAGCTAGCAACTTAGTGAGAGACAATCACGTCCAATGTTAAGAAATATAAAAACCCATAACTCCTAAAAAAAGAGTTGGATCAAAACAAAAAGTACATCATTAGAACCGCCTTGTCTGAAACTCCTGTATAGAAATCTTTCTGTCCCTTGGCTTGAACAGCAAGGGAAATATATTGGCTTGAAAATAAAAATAAAATGGAAGCTAATACAGCATTTTTTCTAAACAGCATCTTTTTTCTTTTCCACAGTTAGCTTGGCACTGGAACATCGTAGAGAGTTGTTCAATGGCTCATTCTAAAGGAAATTAATGGGGTTAAAAAACTTTTGTAATTAAAACAAGATTATTTCTAAAACAGAATCAATTTTGTCAAAAACTGCATGTTTGGTGTGTTTTCATAGTGCACTCTTTTAAAAGATATTTTATTTTTGAAGCAATCATTATCCAGATTACAGCGGTAGATAGCAACCTAGTAAGGGACGATCACGTCAAAAAGTAAAAACTAAAGTAAGCCACAAGTCCTTAAAATAGATTCAGATCAAAACAAAAAGTTCACTATTAGAACTGTCTTGTCAAAAAACCTCTATATGTTCCTTGGTTTGAATAACAAGGAAAATATATTGGCTGTAACCACGATATTCTCCACATAAGGCATCTTTTTTTCTTTTTGTAATAAAGAACGAATATAAACTTATTATAATCACATTGATAAGGTTACTGTTTATAACTTTTTTAAAAGATATAAAGGGATTAATTTTTCTCGTATATCCATATACAGCGTTGTAAGTGAATGGAATATTTATACACGTTTATCTTTCGACAAGAATAACCATATAGGACGTAATGAGTGACTTGACGTAAAAAATGAAATTTTTTTATGTATTTTAGTATTCTTCCGGGTTGCAGCGGTAGCTAGCAACCTAGTAAGAGACGATCACGTCCAATGTTAAGAAATATAAAAACCCATAGCTCCTAAAAAAGGAGTCAGATCAAAACAAAAAATACACCATTAGAACCGCCTTGTCCGAAACCCCTGTATAGGAAACTTTCTGTCATTTGGCTTGAACAGCAACGGAAATATATTGGCTTGAAAATCAAGTAAATTGACTTTAACCACGTTATTCTCCACAATTGGCATATTTTTTTCCCACCGATAACTTGGCACTGGAACATCCTAAAGAGTTGTTCAATGGTTTATTTCAAAGGAAATTAATTGGGTTAAAAATATTTTGTAACTAAAATAAATTATTTCTAAGAGAGAATAAATTTTTCCACTAAACTGCTTTTTTGATGTCTTTTCACACTGCAGTCTTTTCTAAGATATTTGATTTTTGTATGTTATAACAAAGAACGACCCCCTGATTATATTAATTTATATTAAACTAATTATTTTTAGCTAGGAGGTAGCTAAAGTGAGTTTCTATTTTAAGCTTTAAGTTTAAGAGATACTACTTTAAATTCAATATATTAAAATCTTTCTCTGACAGGGAATTGAACCCGGGTCTTCCGCATGACAGGCAGGGATAGTGACCACTGTACTATCAGAGACTTATAATATATAAATTTGTTTATACATCTTTGCACAGGTTAATTTGTACATTTGGGTTGCAGCGGTAGCTAACAACCTAGTAAGAGACGAGAACACCCCATAGTAAAACTAAAGTAACCCATAACTCCTAAAAATAGAGTCAGATCAAAAAAAGATGTACACTGTTTGAACCGCCTTGTCCAAAACCTTTATATAGAAAATATAGTAAAGAAAGATCTCTCACCCATAATAACTGATATACGGTGGCTCCAGGGGTAGTCCGGGTTGCAGCAGTAGCTAGCAACCTAGTAAGAGACGATCAGGTCAAATGTTAAGAAATATAAAAACTCATAACTCCTAAAAAAAAGGTCAGATCAAAACAAAAAGTACACCATTAGAACTGTGTTGTCCAAAACCTCTATACAGGAAACTTTCTGGCTTTTGACTTTAACAGCAAGGGACATATATTGGCTTAAAAATAAAAAAAAGTGACTGCTACTACAGAATTCTGCCCAAACGGCATCTTTTTTTCTTTCTTTTTTCTTTTCCACAAATAGCTTGGCACTGGAACATCATAGAGACTTGTTCAATAGCTCATTTTATAGGAAATTAATAGGGTTAAAAACTTTTTGTAATTAAAACAAATTATTTTTAAAACAGAATAAATTTTTGCATTAAAAACTGCATTTTTGATTTCTTTTAATACTGTAGTCTTTTCAGAGATATTTGATTTTTGAAGCAATCAAACAGTTTGTTGTAAAGTTATATTAAAACTTTATATTCCATAGATAGCTTGGCACTGGAACATCGTAGAGAGTTGTTCAATGGCTCATTTTAAAGGAAATTAATTAGATTAAAAAATTTTTGTAATTAAACATTGGGTTAAGTTAGCTGCCTGATTCTCTGAGAGTCTTCTCTTACTACTCCAAAGCAGAAAAAGCCGTAGGCTTTTTCCTGTTTGTAACCAGGGTTTATTCGGGTTGCAGCGGTATTACAGTGAAGAACAAACTTCCAGCCCATAGTAACAAACAAGGACCGTCGTCTTTCCTTGCTTGTGACTGAGTTGAGCATTAATGATTCTATCCAAGACAGGAGTGAGTAAAAGTAGAAACGTCTTGGATTTGTCATCAAGAACTAGTCCGACTCTGTTTCTTCTGGTGGTTGTCTTGCCAGACCCGAGAAGGTGTCAACCCTCACCTATGGGATCATTTTCATTCCCGAATAGGTGGGTTTCCAGCAATAGAGATGCGGAACTGCTTCAGTTCCATCGCCAGAAGCGTCTTAGCTCCAGGATAATTTAATGTCAATACATTCCAGGTGGCAATTCGGAGGCCACCTTGATCAAGAAGATTCAAATGCTGGTCATTTCTCAGTCCAGGGGCAAGCAAGGGTCGTGGCAAGATAAAAGAAGGCTGGTCATCCGAGGCAGTTGCTAAGCTATTTGTTGCAATGGGTCTCGGGTGGACGGTTGCAAGCCCAACCGACCCTAGGCCTGGATTCTGATTAGAGCCAGGGTTGCCTGGATACTGAGAATTCTGGGGTGGGCTCCATCCACCTCATGAGGTTGAGGCCACCCTGATCGGAGCGTTTAGTTAGGAGAAAACCCGTCTCCAGAGGTACGTGGTCAGCAGACATGGTCTGCATCATTCTAGACGAGCTCGATTCACCTCCAATGTGACCCAGTGGTCCTAGAGTATCGTTGGAGGGCTCATTCGAATGGAACTTAAGAGTTCTATTGCACTTTATAAGTGACCAAAAAATGGAGGGCAACTAGGCCCCCTCCCACGCTCATTTTTTCCCAAAGTCGCCCGATCAAAATTTCGAGATAGACATTTTGTTCAGCATGGTCGAAAATATAGTAACTATGTATTTTAGGATAATTCAATCCCCCAAAGTCCCCGGGGGGAGGGTTGAAAGTTATTAGCTTTACTCAATGTTTACACATAGTATTTGTTATTGGGAATATAGTAAAGAACGATCTCTCGCCCATAATAACTGATATACGGTGGTTCCAGGGGTAGTCCGGGTTACAGCGGTAGCTAGCAACCTAGTAAGAGACGATTAGGTCAAATGTTAAGAAATATAAAAACCCATAACTCCTAAGAAAAAAGGTCAGATCAAAACAAAAAGTACACCATTACAACTGAGTTGTCCAAAACCTCTATATAGGATACTTTCTGGCATTTGACTTTAACAGCAAGGGACATATATTGGCCTAAAAAATAAAAAAAAAGTGACTGCTACTACAGCATTCTGCCCAAACGGCATCTTTTTTCTTTCTTTTTTCTTTTCCAAAAATAGCTTGGCATTTGAACATCGCAGAGAGTTGTTCAATGGCTCATTTTATCGAAAATTAATTGGGTTAAAAACCGTTTGTAACTAAAACAAATTATTTTTTAAACAGAATAAAGTTTTCCATTAAAAACTACATTTTTGATTTCTTTTCATACTGTAGTCTTTTTAAAGATAATTGATTTTTGAAGCAATCAAACAGTTTGTGGTAAAGTTATATTAAAACTTTATATTTCATGGATAGCTTGGCACTGGAACATCATAGAGAGTTGTTCAATGGCTCATTTTAAAGGAAATTAATGGGGTTAAACACCTTTTGTAATTAAACATTGGGCTGAGTTAGCTGCCTGACTCTTTGAGAGTTTTCGCTTACTACTCCAAAGAAGAAAAAGCCGTAGGCTTTTTCATGTTTGTAATCAGGGTTTATTCGGGTTTCAGTGGTATTGCAGTAAAGAACAAACTTCCAGCCCGTAGTAACAAACAAGGACCGTCGTCTTTTCTTGCTTGTGACTGAGTTGAGCATTAGTGATTCTATACAAGACAGGAGTGAATGAAAGTAGACACTTCTTGGATTTGTCATCAAGAACTATTCCGACTCTGTTTCTTCTGGTGGTTGTCTTGCCAGACCCGAGAAGGTGTTAACCCTCACCTATGGGATCATTTCCATTCCCGACTAGGTGGGTTTCCAGCAATAGAGATTCGGAACTGCTTCAGTTCTATCGCCAGAAGCCTCTTAGCTCCGGAAAAATTTAATGTCAATACATTCCAGGTGGCAATTCGGAGGCCACCTTGGTCAAGAAGATTCAAATGCTGGCCATTTCTCAGTCCAGGGGCGAGCAAGGGTCGTGGCAGGATAAAAGAAGGTTGGTCATCCGAGGCAGTTGCTAAGCTATTCGTTGCAATGGGTCTCGGGTGGACGGTTGCAAGCCCAACCAACCCTAGGCCTGGATTCTGATTAGAGCCAGGGTTTACCTGGATACTGAGAATGCTGGGTTGGGCTCCACCCATCTCATGAGGTAGAGGCCACCCTGATTGGAGCTTTAGTTAGGGGAAAACCCGTATCCAGAGGTACGTGGTCAGCAGACATGGTCTGCATCATTCCAGACGAGCTCGATTCACCTCCACTGTGACCCAGTGGTCCTAGAATATCGTTGGAGGGCTCATTCAAATAGAAATTAAGAGTTCTAGTGCCCTTTATAAGTGACATTTTGTTCAGCAAGGGTGACAGCCCCTTTCATATACGGAATAATTTCTGTTTGTTTTAAGTTTGAGTGTCGCTCCATACTTTCAGTTAAAAAAAATTGTTTTTTTTATTTAATAATATATAAGATTCACTAAGCTTAGTGTTACACCTAAATGGCTACGAACCTGATATTTGGCTGATTTTGGAGAAAGGGGGAAACATACCCTAAAAGTCAAGGATTATTAATAAAAATCACACAATCAGATTCAACGTATTAGAGAACCCTTCTATAGAGGTTTCAAGCTCCTATCTTAAAAAAAGTGAAATTTTCTATAATTTGCCAGAAAAAAGCTCACAGATGTGCGAAAATCAAAACCTGTATTGATTCAAAAATGTTCAAAAAGTAATTTTTTTTAAACCGAACGTAAGGAGCGACATTAAAACTTAAAACGAACAGAAATTATTCCGTATGTGAAAGGGGTTGTGCCCGCCTCCATGTCTCGCTCTTTACGCTAAAGTTTGACTCTTTCTCTTAACTCTATTTTTTTTAAAAAATAAAAAACTTTAGCGTAAAGAGCGAGGCATTGAGAAGGTGACAGCCCCTTTCATATACGGAATAATTTCTGTTTGTTTTAAGTTTGAGTGTCGCTCCATACTTTCAGTTAAAAAAAATTGTTTTTTTTATTTAATAATATATAAGATTCACTAAGCTTAGTGTTACACCTAAATGGCTACGAACCTGATATTTGGCTGATTTTGGAGAAAGGGGGAAACATACCCTAAAAGTCAAGGATTATTAATAAAAATCACACAATCAGATTCAACGTATTAGAGAACCCTTCTATAGAGGTTTCAAGCTCCTATCTTAAAAAAAGTGAAATTTTCTATAATTTGCCAGAAAAAAGTTGCTACTAAGTTGCTAGCTACCGCTGCAACCCGGATCTTTATGTCAAAAAATGTATCCATCCTTTGTGTACTAAGTCCAATGTGTGCAATGGTTTTTTATTCCAATGATCGTCTTTGAATGTAATCCTCACCGCCCTAACTTACTCCTAGTTTAAGCCAGGTAGTCTTTTTATCACTAATTCTCAAACTAATTGTTGTACATTGATCTTTAAAACTCCCAAAAACCCATTCATTTGGCTAAGTTTTATTTAGGACACTTATCATTTTCGTACTCTACTAGAGTTTACAAGTCTATTAATCCGTTAAATTTTTACCTTTTTATTGACACTGTGTTCTACCACTGCCTTTGCCATGTTCCTTAGCACAAATTTTGACCAGTTTTAGTCTTTATAAATGGCACTAGAACTAAGAATTTTATATCAAGTGAGCCCTTCCGTGATTTTCTATTACCAATTATTCTATTTGATGGCCTCCGGGGAAAAAATAATAATAATATATAAGAGACACATCGCTTTTAACTATACAAACCCTATGGTGAAAGCAGCTGTTTTCTTAACCTACAAGTTCAGCAGCACATTAAAGTTGAAAGTTTTATTAAATCAGTCACAGAACTTAAAAAATGTTTATTTCAAAACAATTTCAGATACTTCCTTGGAGATACGCTATCAAACAATTGTCTAGCAGCTCTTGAAGTGCAACAAAATGCTCGGTTGCAACAAGAACACAAATTTGCATATGAAAGAACTGAAGCTGAATTGACCAGCAATCGAAAAAACAAACACACAAAAAAAATGCTCAAGATAAGGAAGACAAACGGCCAGTAGAAGGAAAAGACAAACTAAAACGACGCGGATATTTCGCCTGTATAAAACATATCTTGAAATTTTTTTCTCCTTCTTTTTATTAATTTGCATATTTATATGGTCATCATGCTGACTTCTCAATATGTTATGATGCTGCATTGATGATCAAGGTGGACAGTTCTGTCAACACTTGAAAAGTCTTGAAGGTATAGCATTTAGGTAAATGAGACGCATATGTGACGGATGAGTGTTACGCGGCATCAAAAAACAATATTTGGAAAGTAATTTAAAAGTTAAATCATATTTATAAATTAATACAAGCTACTTTATTAGTTAGAAGTAAAAATTTTTACATGAATATTTGTCATTTGAGGAAAAAAAAACTTTAGAGAGAATATTAGAAACAGTAATTTAAGTCAATTTAAGAAGCTGTTAGAGAATGAATTACTTTCTGAATATGATTTAAATAATTAATGTAATAGGATGGATAGTTGATAGATTAGAATAATTTTAAATAATTAAATATTATGTTTTATTTTTATTGAGGTGTGTTCAGGAAAGACTTGAGTGTGGAGTGTTAAGCGAGTGGTCGCTGGGAATTTGATACTGTAGTTGTGTTTTATAATCATCAAATAAACTCAACCCAAGCACCCCCTCCCCCATGGAAAATATATGTATACTTCGCAGTAACAAATACTATACGTAATCAATGGGCAAATTTTATAATGATTTCGGGGGAAAATGGGAAAAATGAACACGCATCTGTGAGCTTTCTTCTGGTAAATTATAGAAAATTCCACATTTTTTCAGATAGGAGCTTGAAACCTCTATAGAAGGGTTTTCTGATACGTTGAATCTGATTGTGTGATTTTTATTAATAATCCTTGACTTTTAGGGTATGTTTCCCCCTTTCTCCAAAATCAGCCAAATATCAGGTTCGTAGCCATTTAGGTGTAACACTAAGCTTAGTGAATCTTATATATTATTAAATAAAAAAAACAATTTTTTTTAACTGAAAGTATGGAGCGACACTCAAACTTAAAACAAACAGAAATTATTCCGTATATGAAAGGGGCTGTCACCTTCTCAATGCCTCGCTCTTTACGCTAAAGTTTTTTATTTTTAAAAAAAAATAGAGTTAAGATAAAGAGTCAAACTTTCGCGAAAAGAGCGAGACGTGGAGGAGGGGACAGCCCCTTTCATATACGGAATAATTTCTGTTCGTTTTAAGTTTTAATGTCGCTCCTTACGTTCGGTTAAAAAAAAAATACTTTTTGAACGTTTTTGAATCAATACAGGTTTTGATTTTGGCTCACCGTTGATCAATAATTAAAACACAATTTGCACATTAATTTTACTTTTATTTGGTTAATTGGCTTTCTCGAAAGTTGTTTAATTTGATTTACAAACGTTTTTATTAGTAATAAATATATGTAACTTACAAATCAACATACGTAACGAGCTTCAATATTCATATATTTTTAATACGTATATTAGGGGTGCTCCCCCTAGTCAATACCTCGCTCTTTACGCTAAAGTTCAAATCTTGTTGCAACTCTTTAAAAAAGACCTCTTAATCACAAAGGCCGTTAATTAGAATAAAAACCTCTTATGAAAGTACTAATAAAATCTTTGGCTTAAAGAGCAAGGTATTGACTAGGGGGCAAACCAAATCATATACATAATAATTTCTGTTGGTTTTTAGTTTTGATGTTGCTCCTTACTTTCAATTGAAACTTTTTTTATATTTAATTTCTGATCGTCTTTTAAATAGTACTGGGAAATCCGGTGCCTTCTTCATAGCAATGTCCCTTCCCCCATGAAAACTCCCTCCATGAAAAATCCCCCCACATAAACTCCCGACCCACACCCTCCATCCCAATAGACCTACCAGAAAAATTTCTCCTGAAAACGTCTGTATACTTTCCAATAACAAATACTATGTGTAAACATTGGGTAAAGCTCATAACTTTCAGCCCTCCTCCCAGGGACTTTGAGGGATTAAGTTATCCTAAAAGACATAGTTATTATATTTTCAACCATGCTGAACAAAATGGCTATCTCAAAATTTTGATCGGGTGACACTGGGAAAAAATGAGCGTGGGAGGGGGCCTAGTTACCCTCCATTTTTGGTCACTTATAAAGGGCACTAGAACTCTTAATTTCTATTTGAATGAGCCCTCCAACGATATTCTAGGACCACTGGGTCACAGTGGAGGTGAATCGAGCTCGTCTGGAATGATGCAGACCATGTCTGCTGACCACGTACCTCTGGATACGGGGTTTCCCCTAACTAAAGCTCCAATCAGGGTGGCCTCTACCTCATGAGATGGGTGGAGCCCAACCCAGCATTCTCAGTATCCAGGTAAACCCTGGCTCTAATCAGAATCCAGGCCTAGGGTTGGTTGGGCTTGCAACCGTCCACCCGAGACCCATTGCAACGAATAGCTTAGCAACTGCCTCGGATGACCAACCTTCTTTTATCCTGCCACGACCCTTGCTCGCCCCTGGACTGAGAAATGGCCAGCATTTGAATCTTCTTGACCAAGGTGGCCTCCGAATTGCCACCTGGAATGTATTGACATTAAATTTTTCCGGAGCTAAGAGGCTTCTGGCGATAGAACTGAAGCAGTTCCGAATCTCTATTGCTGGAAACCCACCTAGTCGGGAATGGAAATGATCCCATAGGTGAGGGTTAACACCTTCTCGGGTCTGGCAAGACAACCACCAGAAGAAACAGAGTCGGAATAGTTCTTGATGACAAATCCAAGAAGTGTCTACTTTCATTCACTCCTGTCTTGTATAGAATCACTAATGCTCAACTCAGTCACAAGCAAGAAAAGACGACGGTCCTTGTTTGTTACTACGGGCTGGAAGTTTGTTCTTTACTGCAATACCACTGAAACCCGAATAAACCCTGATTACAAACATGAAAAAGCCTACGGCTTTTTCTTCTTTGGAGTAGTAAGCGAAGACTCTCAAAGAGTCAGGCAGCTAACTCAGCCCAATGTTTAATTACAAAAGGTGTTTAACCCCATTAATTTCCTTTAAAATGAGCCATTGAACAACTCTCTATGATGTTCCAGTGCCAAGCTATCCATGAAATATAAAGTTTTAATATAACTTTACCACAAACTGTTTGATTGCTTCAAAAATCAATTATCTTTAAAAAGACTACAGTATGAAAAGAAATCAAAAATGTAGTTTTTAATGGAAAACTTTATTCTGTTTAAAAAATAATTTGTTTTAGTTACAAACGGTTTTTAACCCAATTAATTTTCGATAAAATGAGCCATTGAACAACTCTCTGCGATGTTCAAGTGCCAAGCTATTTTTGGAAAAGAAAAAAGAAAGAAAAAAGATGCCGTTTGGGCAGAATGCTGTAGTAGCAGTCACTTTTTTTTTATTTTTTAGGCCAATATATGTCCCTTGCTGTTAAAGTCAAATGCCAGAAAGTATCCTATATAGAGGTTTTGGACAACTCAGTTGTAATGGTGTACTTTTTGTTTTGATCTGACCTTTTTTCTTAGGAGTTATGGGTTTTTATATTTCTTAACATTTGACCTAATCGTCTCTTACTAGGTTGCTAGCTACCGCTGTAACCCGGACTACCCCTGGAACCACCGTATATCAGTTATTATGGGCGAGAGATCGTTCTTTACTATATTCCCAATAACAAATACTATGTGTAAACATTGAGTAAAGCTAATAACTTTCAACCCTCCCCCCGGGGACTTTGGGGGATTGAATTATCCTAAAATACATAGTTACTATATTTTCGACCATGCTGAACAAAATGTCTATCTCGAAATTTTGATCGGGCGACTTTGGGAAAAAATGAGCGTGGGAGGGGGCCTAGTTGCCCTCCATTTTTTGGTCACTTATAAAGTGCAATAGAACTCTTAAGTTCCATTCGAATGAGCCCTCCAACGATACTCTAGGACCACTGGGTCACATTGGAGGTGAATCGAGCTCGTCTAGAATGATGCAGACCATGTCTGCTGACCACGTACCTCTGGAGACGGGTTTTCTCCTAACTAAACGCTCCGATCAGGGTGGCCTCAACATCACGAGGTGGATGGAGCCCACCCCAGAATTCTCAGTATCCAGGCAACCCTGGCTCTAATCAGAATCCAGGCCTAGGGTCGGTTGGGCTTGCAACCGTCCACCCGAGACCCATTGCAACAAATAGCTTAGCAACTGCCTCGGATGACCAGCCTTCTTTTATCTTGCCACGACCCTTGCTTGCCCCTGGACTGAGAAATGACCAGCATTTGAATCTTCTTGATCAAGGTGGCCTCCGAATTGCCACCTGGAATGTATTGACATTAAATTATCCTGGAGCTAAGACGCTTCTGGCGATGGAACTGAAGCAGTTCCGCATCTCTATTGCTGGAAACCCACCTATTCGGGAATGAAAATGATCCCATAGGTGAGGGTTGACACCTTCTCGGGTCTGGCAAGACAACCACCAGAAGAAACAGAGTCGGACTAGTTCTTGATGACAAATCCAAGACGTTTCTACTTTTAATCACTCCTGTCTTGGATAGAATCATTAATGCTCAACTCAGTCACAAGCAAGGAAAGACGACGGTCCTTGTTTGTTACTATGGGCTGGAAGTTTGTTCTTCACTGTAATACCGCTGCAACCCGAATAAACCCTGGTTACAAACAGGAAAAAGCCTACGGCTTTTTCTTCTTTGGAGTAGTAAGAGAAGACTCTCAGAGAATCAGGCAGCTAACTTAACCCAATGTTTAATTACAAAAATTTTTTAATCTAATTAATTTCCTTTAAAATGAGCCATTGAACAACTCTCTACGATGTTCCAGTGCCAAGCTATCTATGGAATATAAAGTTTTAATATAACTTTACAACAAACTGTTTGATTGCTTCAAAAATCAAATATCTCTGAAAAGACTACAGTATTAAAAGAAATCAAAAATGCAGTTTTTAATGCAAAAATTTATTCTGTTTTAAAAATAATTTGTTTTAATTACAAAAAGTTTTTAACCCTATTAATTTCCTATAAAATGAGCTATTGAACAAGTCTCTATGATGTTCCAGTGCCAAGCTATTTGTGGAAAAGAAAAAAGAAAGAAAAAAAGATGCCGTTTGGGCAGAATTCTGTAGTAGCAGTCACTTTTTTTTATTTTTAAGCCAATATATGTCCCTTGCTGTTAAAGTCAAAAGCCAGAAAGTTTCCTGTATAGAGGTTTTGGACAACACAGTTCTAATGGTGTACTTTTTGTTTTGATCTGACCTTTTTTTTAGGAGTTATGAGTTTTTATATTTCTTAACATTTGACCTGATCGTCTCTTACTAGGTTGCTAGCTACTGCTGCAACCCGGACTACCCCTGGAGCCACCGTATATCAGTTATTATGGGTGAGAGATCTTTCTTTACTATATTTTCTATATAAAGGTTTTGGACAAGGCGGTTCAAACAGTGTACATCTTTTTTTGATCTGACTCTATTTTTAGGAGTTATGGGTTACTTTAGTTTTACTATGGGGTGTTCTCGTCTCTTACTAGGTTGTTAGCTACCGCTGCAACCCAAATGTACAAATTAACCTGTGCAAAGATGTATAAACAAATTTATATATTATAAGTCTCTGATAGTACAGTGGTCACTATCCCTGCCTGTCATGCGGAAGACCCGGGTTCAATTCCCTGTCAGAGAAAGATTTTAATATATTGAATTTAAAGTAGTATCTCTTAAACTTAAAGCTTAAAATAGAAACTCACTTTAGCTACCTCCTAGCTAAAAATAATTAGTTTAATATAAATTAATATAATCAGGGGGTCGTTCTTTGTTATAACATACAAAAATCAAATATCTTAGAAAAGACTGCAGTGTGAAAAGACATCAAAAAAGCAGTTTTAGTGGAAAAATTTATTCTCTCTTAGAAATAATTTATTTTAGTTACAAAAGATTTTTAACCCAATTAATTTCCTTTGAAATAAACCATTGAACAACTCTTTAGGATGTTCCAGTGCCAAGTTATCGGTGGGAAAAAAATATGCCAATTGTGGAGAATAACGTGGTTAAAGTCAATTTACTTGATTTTCAAGCCAATATATTTCCGTTGCTGTTCAAGCCAAATGACAGAAAGTTTCCTATACAAGGGTGATCGTCTCTTACTAGGTTGCTAGCTACCGCTGCAACCCGGAAGAATACTAAAATACATAAAAAAATTTCATTTTTTACGTCAAGTCACTCATTACGTCCTATATGGTTATTCTTGTCGAAAGATAAACGTGTATAAATATTCCATTCACTTATAACGCTATATATGGATATACGAGAAAAATTAATCCCTTTATATCTTTTCAACAAGTTATAAACAGTAACCTTATCAATGTGATTATAATAACTTTATATTCGTTCTTTATTACAAAAAGAAAAAAAGATGCCTTATGTGGAGAATATCGTGGTTACAGCCAATATATTTTCCTTGTTATTCAAACCAAGGAACATATAGAGGTTTTTTGACAAGACAGTTCTAATAGTGAACTTTTTGTTTTGATCTGAATCTATTTTAAGGACTTGTGGCTTACTTTAGTTTTTACTTTTTGACATGATCGTCCCTTACTAGGTTGCTATCTACCGCTGCAACCTGGATAATGATTGCTTCAAAAATCAAATATCTTTGAAAAGACTGCACTATGAAAACACACCAAACATGCAGTTTTTTTGACAAAATTGATTCTGTTTTAAAAATAATTTTTTTTAATTACAAAAGTTTTTTAACCCCATTAATTTCCTTTAGAATGAGCCACTGAACAACTCTCTACGATGTTCCAGTGCCAAGCTATCTGTGGAAAAGAAAAAAGATGCTGTTTAGAAAAAATGCTGTATTAGCTTCCATTTTATTTTTATTTTCAAGCCAATATATTTCCCTTGCTGTTCAAGCCAAGGGACAGAAAGATTTCTATACAGGAGTTTCAGACAAGGCGGTTCTAATGATGTACTTTTTGTTTTGATCCAACTCTTTTTTTAGGAGTTATGGGTTTTTATATTTCTTAACATTGGACGTGATTGTCTCTCACTAAGTTGCTAGCTAACACTGCAACCTGGATTATCTCCTAATGATCGTCTTTTAATATAACTTCAGTTACTATGGACTAAAGTTCGCTCTTTAATATAATTTATTATAATAGCTACCACTGCAACCCAGATTTCCTTTAAAATGAGCTATTATACAGCTCTCTATGATTTTCCAGTGCCCAGCTGGCTGAGGAGAAATAAAAAGCGAAAAGAAAAAAAATATCTCGTTTGTCGAGAATAACGTGGTTAAAGTCAATTTTCTTGATTTTCAAGCCAATATATTTTCGTTGTTATTCAAGCCAAAGGGCGGTAAGTTTCCTTTATATGGGTTTTTGACAAGTTGGTTCTAACGGCGTACTAGCCAATATATTTCCCTTACTGTTTGAGCCAAATGACAGAAAGTTTCCTATACAGGGGTTTCAGACAAGGCGGTTCTAATGTTGTACTTTTTGTTTTAATCTAACTGTTTTTTTTAGGAGTTAGGGGTTTTTATATTTCTTAATATTGGACGTGATCGTCTCTTACTAGGTTGCTAGCTACCACTGCAACATGCAAGATAGTATAGGCAAGAGTTCGTTCCTTATTATAAAATCTGTGGAAAAGAAAGAAGAAAAAAGAAAAAATGTGCCGTTTGTGGAGAATAAAGTGGTTAAAGCCAATTTTCTTGATTTTCAAGCCAATATATTTTCTTTATTATTCGAGCCAAAGGAAGGTAAGTTTATTGTATAGTTGTTTCGGACAAGGCGGTTCTAATGGTGTACATCTTGTTTTGATCTGACTTTTTTATAGGAGTTCGGGGTTTTTATATGTCTTAACATTGGATTTGATCGTTTCTAACTAGGTTGCTAGCTCCCGCTGCAACCCGGATTAAATTAAAATTTTTAGGAGTTATTCTAGTTCCAGTTAAAAAATAAATTTTTTGTGAAAACCCTCAAAACACAATAATGGATACATAATAATGGATAATTATATAAGAAAAAACCTAATTGACAAATACCATTTATGATGAAATATATTGGTCCTTTTTGTAAAACGGTTTCGGGGACGGCGGTTCTAATGGTGTACTTTTGTTTTGATTTGACTCCTTTTTTAGGAGCTATGAGTTTTTATATTTCTTAACATTGGACGTGATCGTCTCTTACTAGGTTGCTAGCTACCGCTGCAACCCGAATGAATACTAAAATAAATAAAAAAATTTCATTTTTTTTCGTCAAGTCACTCATTACGTCCTATATGGTTATTCTTGTCGAAAGATATACGTGTATAAATATTCCATTCACTTATAACGCTCTATATGGATATACGAGAAAAATTAATCCCTTTATATCTTTTCAACAAGTTATAAACAGTAACCTTATCAATGTGATTTTAATAACTTTATATTCGTTCTTTATTACAAAAACAAAAAAGATGCTTTATGTGGAGAATATCGTGGTTACAGCCAATTTTCTTAATTTTCAAGCCAATATACTTTCCTTGTTATTCAAGCCAAGGAACAGAAAGTTTGCTATATAGAGGTTTTGGACAAGACAGTTCTAATAGTGTACTTTTTGTTTTCATCTGAATCTATTTTCAGGAGTTATGGCTTACTTTAGTTTTTACTATTGGACGTGATCGTCCCTTACTAGGTTGCTAGCTACCGCTGCAACCTGGATAATGATTGCTTCAAAAATCAAATATCTTTGAAAAGACTGCACTATGAAAACACACCAAACATTTAGTTTTTTTACAAAATTGATTCTATTTTAGAAATAATTTGTTTTAATTACAAAATTTTTTAACCCCATTAATTTCCTTTAGAATGAGCCATTGAACAACTCTCCACGATGTTCCAGTATCAAGCTATCTGTGGAAAAGAGAAAAAAGATGCCGCTTAGGCAAAATGCTGTATTAGCTGCCATTCTATTTTTATTTTCAAGCCACTATATTTCCCTTGCTGTTCAAGCCAAGGGACAAAAAGTTTTTTATATAGGAGTTTCAGACAAGGCGGTTCCAATGGTGTACTTTTTGTTTAGATCTGACTCTTTTTTTTAAGATTTATGGGTTTTCATATTTCTTAACATTGGACGTAATCGTCTCTTAACTAGGTTGCTAGCTAAAGCTGCAACCTGGATTATCTCCTAATGATCGTCTTTTAATATAACTTCGGTTACTTTGGACTAAAGTTCGCTCTTTAATATAACTAGTTAACAACTTTGTACTTTTATTTATATCTGACACGACTCCGGCTAAGCACACTGAATCTCTTTATATTGAATCGTCTCATATTACCCCAACAAAACCTAGAAAGCACTGTTGGGCCAAGGAAGGGTCTTTCCTGCTCTGAGCGAAAATTGTTTGCACGCACCACATACTTTTTCAAACAAAATAATAATACCCAAAAACAGAGCAGTAAGATACCTCTTGGTCAAGTTGCAACCAACCTAAGCGCCATTAATATTTTCTAGGCCACAGTTCTCACAGACAAAACAGTGAGAGAGACAAAAACATATACAAATACGTAGATTCAGTCACACAAACCGAGACAGACATGCATTGTATTAAGAAAGCACCCACCCAGATACGCAGGCAAAAAGAGTGAGAGACAAAAACACATACAAATACGTGGATTCAGACTTACAAACCGAGAAAGACACGCATTGGAATAAGCAAACATCTGCCCAGACACAAAGGCAAAAAGAGTGAGAGAGTTACAAACACATACAATTATGTAGATTCAGACACACAAACCGAGAAAGACATGCATTGGAATAAGCAAACACCCACCCAGACGTACTGACAAAAAAAAGAGAGACAATAACACACAAAAATACGTAGATTAAGACACAAAAACCGAGGAAGAATCGCATTGGAATAAGCAAACACCCACCCAGACACGCAACCAAAAAGAGTGAGAGAGAAAAAAAACCATACAAATACGTAGATTAAAACATACAAATCGAGACAGGCAAAGAGAGTGAGCGAGACAAAAACACATTCAAATACATAGATTCAGACACACAATCTGGGAAAGATATGTATAGGAATAAGCCAACACCCGCCCAGACACACAGGCAAAAAGAATGAGAGAGACAAAAACACATACAAATATGTAGATTAAGACACACAAGCCGAGAAATAAAGGAATAAGCGAAAAAACTAAGGAATAACCAAATACCTGCCCAGACACACAGGCAAAGAGTGAGAGAGACAAAAACACATAAAAATACGTAGATTCAGACACACAAACCGAAAAAGACATGCATTGGAATAAGTAAACACCCGCCCAGACACCCAGGCAAAAAGAGTGAAAGAGACAAAAACACATAAAAATACGTAGACTCAGATACACAAACCGAGAAAGAAATGCATTGGAATAAAAAAAACACCCACCCAGACACACAGCCAAAAAGAGTGAGAGACGAAAATACATACAAATACGTATATTCAGACACACAAACCGAGAAAGACAAACCGGCAAAAAGAGTGAGAGAGACAAAAACACATACAAATGCGTATATTCTGACACACAAGCTGAGAAAGACATGCATTGGAATAAGCAAAACCCTGCCATGACGCACAGGCCAAAAGAGTGAGAGAGACAAAAACAAATACAAATACGTAGATTCAGACACACAAACCAAGAAAAATATACATTGGAATAAGTGAACAACCACCCAGACGCACAGGCAGAACGAGTGAGTGAGACAAAAACATATACAACTACATATAGATTCAGACACACAAACCGAGGAAGACATTGCATTGGAATAAGCAAACACCTGCCCAGACACACAAGCAAAAAAAGTGAGAGAGCAAAAAGCACATACACATACGTAGATTCAGACACACAAACTGTGGAAGAAATGCATTGAAATAAGCAAACACCCGCCCAGACATACAGGCAAAAAGAGTAAGAGAGACAAAAACACATACAAATACGTAGATTTAGACACAGAAACCGAGACAGAAATGCATTGGAATAAGCAAACACCCACCCAGAGTGAGAGAGACAAAAACACATACAAAAACTTTTTTCCTGTGTGTCTGTGTGGGTGTTTGCTTATTCCAATGCATGTCTTTCTCGGTTAGTGGGACTGAATCTACGTATTTGTATGTGTCTTTGTCTCTCACTCTTTTTGCCTGTGTGTCTGGGCGGGCGTTTGCTTATTCCAATGCACGTCTTTTTAGGTTTGTGTGTCTGATTCTACGTATTTTTATGTGTTTTGTTTCGAAAATATAACACAACGTTATAGAAATGCGCACTTTAAGAGTGAAGACAGAAACAATTTGGCTCTAGTAAGAGGACGATCACACCCCATAGCAAAAACTAATGTAACCCATAAATCCTGAAAAAAGTTTCAGATCAAAACAAAAAGTACACTGTTAGAACCGCCTTGTCCAAAACTTTTATAAAGCAAACCTACCGTCCTTTGGCGTAAGTAAGAGACGATCTGAAGTAGTAAGCTGATCCTTGTCCAAAACCTAACCTGACAAATGGCTAGCACGATCAGCCAGTTGCCAAAAGGATGGTGGTTCAAGCCCCCCTCGGAGTTAATTTCTTTTAGTTTTTTCCTGCCAATGCTAGCATTTTCAAATGATATCTCTGCAATTTTTCAAATTCAACTACTTCTTGTATATCAGAGAAAAAAGCCATGAACTTTGGATATAATAAATGGCAGTATGGCTTATCGATGATTGTCGATAACTACCATCCCTTCCCACGCCAAGTCTTTCAAGGAGGATTAAATCCTTTCTAGTTTAGTCATTTATTATATACAAAGTCCATGGCTTTCTTTTTTTGCTGATATAAAAAAAAGTAGTTGAATTTGAAAAATGGCAAAGACATCGTTTGAGAATAATAGGATGGGCAGGAAAAAACTAAAAGAAATGGACTCCGAGGGGGCTTGAACCACCATTTTTTTGGCAACCGGCTGATCGTGCTAGCCACTTGTCAGGTTAGGTTTAGGACAAGGATCGGCTTACTACTTCAGATCGTCTCTTACTTACGCCAAAGGACGGTAAGTTTGCTTTATAGAATTTTTGGACAAGGCGGTTCTAATAGTGTACTTTTTGTTTTGATCTTAATCTGTTTTCAGGATTCATGGGTTACACTAGTTTTTACTATGGGGCGTGATCGTCCTCTTACTAGGAACCAAACTGTTTCTGACTTCACTCTTAAAGTGCATATTTCTATAACGTTGCGTTATATGTTCAAAACAGAAACACACACAAATACGTAGATTCAGACACACAAACTGAAAAAGACGTGCATTGGAATAAGTAAACGCCCACCTAGACACACAGGCAAAAAGAGTGGGATAGACAAAAACGTTTATATATACATATATATATATATATATATATATATATATATATATATATATATATATATATATATATATATATATATATATATATATATATATATATATATATATATACATAAGAGATGGATGGATATTGTAGGATCGCTGTAATACTGATGCAGCTAAAAAATGAAATCTAAAAACTAAGACTGATAGAAGAGACTTAGCTCTTAATTAGTAGTAGTCAGAGAAAACACCTAACACTAGGGTATTTCTGCAAGCAAAGTGGGAAAGGCAACAAATTTAGGTACATGAACAAGACAAAAACGAATACTCTATGAAATCAGGGGGTAAATTAGGGGGGAGGGGTACAAATATAACAACAATCTACGGGCCTTAATTTTACCATGTTCGTTGTCAGAACCGATAGCAGCTGCAAGTTCAGATTTAAAGAACCGAACACAAGATAACACTTGGGGAGTCAAAATTGGCAAGAGCTTTATTAGATCAGTGGTCATGCTCACCCAGTCTTCCAATTCAAATACAGCATCAGCTTAAAAATGAAAATACAATATTGGAATATCATCCTGAGTATTGAAAAGTTTGCATTCAAGGTTAAGGCTCAGCCAGTTACGGAGAAACAAAACGAGAGGAAGGTCGAAAACTGTTCTTTTCATAGTGCGTAGCAAAGACGCGCGCGAATTTGTTCACTATTCTTTTCAATATGAGTATACAATATAGGCAAAAATCTCAATAATGTTCAAAACTATAGCTTATGTGGACAAGCTTATTCCCCAATCAAAACAGCATCAATTCATATATATTAGTTATTTCAGTTTCTTCTCCCAAATTAAGGTTTTAAAAGGTTTTTCCGAGACTTCTGACCTGTCTAGATATTTTTTTTTATTCAAGAACATCCCAGTGTACTAATTTTCCCAAAAAAATACGGAGCTGTTTTCTATAAATAGAATAGGTACTTATTGCTCATATATAATAGTATATATACTATAATATATAAAATTTATAAAAATATCTTCCGTCACCCATTTTTTGCTCTTTCCGTAATTCAATGTCTTTTCACACTGCAGTTTGTTCAAAGATATTTGATTAGGACTGCAAATTTGATTTTTTATAACGATTTCTACTAAGCTTCAAACTTGTGATTTTATTTTTTAAAGTTTTGGAATTGTAATATTTTTGCAATTTCCGGTTTTTTGTTCTTTGGTTGATTTAATATTTTTTCATACTGAATCTTTTCAAAAATATTTGAGTATTACAGCAAGTTTGATTTTTCACAACAACTTTTACGAAGTTTCAAAATTTTGATTTTCTTTTTTCAGGTTTTGAAATTTTTGTAACCCCTTGTTAAATTATACAAAAATATTTTTGCAATTGCCAGTTTTTTCTGTTTGTGCAATTTAATGTCTTTTAATATTGTAGTCTTTTCAAAAATGTTTGATAATTGAAGCTACTCTGATTTCTTACAACAATATCTACTAAGCTTGAAATTTTTGGTTTCTTTTTTAAGGTTATTGAGTTGTAATCCCTTGTCAAAATATCGATTCGTCATTAGCAGAAATTGCAAACTTTTATTATTTTGGGCTTTCCTACTAGTGCTACCGCTTTAACCCAGATGAAAATTTTAAATAAAATTATTTGATCTTATTCGTCAGTTCAAAGTTATTATTGCTTTATGGAACCAAACTGTTTCTGACATCACTTCTAAAGTGGGCATCTCTAAAACGTTGTGTTATATTCTCATAGCAAAATAGAAAATCTCAGAATAAATATATTTGATTTTAGTTAGCAGTTCAGAATCTATAAGGTTATTATGTAAACTGCAAAAATAATTCTGGTGTCTAACCAATAATTTAGTTTTTTCTGTTCCAACTGGATAAATACATACAAATTTTAAAAAGATTTTAGTTTTTTGTTCGGTTTAAGTGACTTGCTACGTCGTTGAAACAATTCCTCTCAAAAAATAAGAAAAAATGATAGAGCAAACTGCTACGATTATTATTGACAATGGCAGTGGATTTTGTAAAGCTGGATTTTCTAATGATTTGAGACCTACAACTGTATTTCCTGCTGTTGTCGGACGTCCAAAATACCGTTCTTTATTTAATACAGGCAGTCAGCATATGTATGTAGGTGATGACGCTCAAGTGAAAAGGGAATTTTTGAGTCTTGAATATCCTATTGAGCATGGGATTATTACAAATTTCGACGATATGGAGATGATCTGGCATCATACTTTTGAATATGAACTTCAAGTTGACCCAAAAGATTATCCAGTTTTAATCACAGAAGCTCCTCTTAACCCAAGAGCGAAGAAAGAAAAAATGACGGAGATCATGTTTGAAACTTTTAATATTCCTTCCACATATGTTGCTGTCGATTCCCTACTTTCCCTCATAGTTTCTGAAGGGTTAGCTGGTACTGGTATTGTTATTGACTGTGGCGATGGTGTCTCATCTATTGTACCCATTTACCAAGGATGTGTCCTTAAAGATGGATGTGTAAGACTGGATTTTGGTGGCCGAAATTTGACCGATTACTTAGGGAAAATATTACATGAACGAAAATATTCATTCAAAATGAATGCCGAAAGAGAAATCCTTCGTAACCTCAAAGAAAATCTTTGCTATGTTGCTTCAGACTTTAAGCAGGAGATGGCTTTAAGCAGGAGATGGTTTTCCTCGCGGAAGCTTGAAAAGAGCTATACACTGCCTGACGGTCAAGTTATTACTATGGGAGATCAGAGATTCAGATGCCCAGAGGCGCTATTCCAGCCATCACTCCTCAGAATGCCGAAAGACTTCAGCATTCACGAGTTAGCCTATAATAGTGTTATGAAAGTTGATGTCAATATAAGAAAAGAATTCCTTTAAAAAATTATTTTGTATGGTGGTACCACCTTGTTTGATGGCTTTGGTGAAAGAATAAAAAAGGAAATCTCTGCTCTTATGCAATACGACATGGAGATCAATATAATTGTCCCTGAAAACCGTGAATACTCTGCATGGAGTGGCGGAGCTTGGCTAGTTAAAAATGGAAATGCACAACAGTCTTTTGTTACTAAAAAAGAATACTTTGAACGGGGATTATCTGCTATTAACCCTTCTGATGCCTGAATATTACAAAAAGAGAGGATAATCCAATCCGGATAATTTGACAAGACATAGGTTACTAAGGGCAAGAGTTAGTTCCTTATTATAATATTTTTAAAATTATAGTTACAATGAACTATTTACCTTGTGAGGCCCTATTAGGGTCTCAAAATCCAATTTTATCCAGAAAAAATTGTTAAAGTACGAGAGAGAATGAAGGCATCATTTTATGCATTCACTTTCATCATTCACTTTCAACATGAGTTAATGCTCTTTATTATAACCACCAACTGTTTGATTTAATACTTCAGCTACTATTGGCTACAATTCGTTCCTTAATGTAAACCGTCTTCCAATTCAAATACAGCATCACCTTGAAAATAAAAATGAAATATTGATATATCATCCTGATTATTGACAAGTTTGCATTCAAGGTTAAGGCTCAGCCAGTTACGGAGAAACAAAACGAGGGGAAAGTCAGAAGCTGTTCTTTTCATAGTGCGCAGCAGAGACGTGCACGAATTTGTTCACTATTCTTTTCAAAATGAGTTTACAATATAGGCAAAATCCTCAATAATGTTCAAAACTATAGCTTATGTGGACAAGCCTATTCCCCAATCAAAACAGCATTAACAACAAAGGAAAAATGTCGGCTTGTTATTAAAAAAAACCTAACATTTTACATTAAAAGACGATCATTTGAATAACAATTGAACAACTCTCTATGATGTTCCAATGCCAAGCTATCTGTATAATTACTAACCCATAATTACGTGGCGTATAAAATTTAGTATAGGCAAGAGGTCGTTCTTTATTATAATTGTTTTGATCTGACTCCTTTTTTAGGAACTATGGGTTTTTATATTTCTTAACATTGGACGTGATCGTCTCTTACTAGGCTGCTAGCTACCTTTGCGACCCGGATAAAATTAATGCTAACTTTTTGGTCTTAATATACAGCTTAATATAAAACTGTTTGATCCATATACAATTACTGTATATAGAATGTTAACCTGATTAAAACAGGAAAAAGTCTATGGCTTTTTCTTCTCTAAAATAGTAAGAACAAACCTCAAATAATCAAGTAAATAACTATGTCCAATATATGCAATGGTTTTTAGTCCAATGATCATCTTTTAATGTAACTGCTTCATTTTTTACTTCGTCTCTAACTATATTGCTAGCTACCACCGCAACCCAGATTCTAGTTATTATAGGCTATAGTTCGTCCTTTAATGTAACTATTTTTGTTTGGAATAAGATGTTAATACATTAGCTACTGCAGGTATTACTACATTTTACATAAATATATCTACATGCTTTTTATAATGTTAAAAATACTATTTCTATTTTCGTTTGCAATAGGATGTTAATAACATTAGCTACTAACATCTAATAATTTGATGAATCCAATGAGTCCTAATGTTATATAAATATAAAAAAAGGTATTGACAAACACCATTTATAATGAACTATATCGGTCCTTTATGTAAAAAATGAAACCGTATTGACAAACCCCATTTATAATTAACTTTATCAGTCCTTTATGTAAACTTTGCTAACCTATACTATAGTTAAGTGGGCTATAAAATTTAGTATAGGCAAAAGGTCGTTCTTTATTATAAATTTTTACGTCACGTCGCTCATTAAGTCATATATGGTTATTAGTACACAATGGGTTTTAGATATTACGTCATGTAACTTATTACGTCATATATGGTTATTAGTAGATAATCGGTAAAATATTCGTTCTTTATTATTTTAGTGGTTAGCACTTAGGAGTTTGAACCCTGCGATTTGAGTTCGAACCTTGGTGGAACTTTTTTATAACGTGTAGCTTATTTATACAACCATTTAGGTTTCTGCAATAATTCCTTCGTTTCAAAATCATATTAGCTACTATGGCCTAGAATTAGTTCTTTACCAAATATCGTAAAAATTTGTTTTATATTAATAATTAATTTTGTTAATTGCAAAAGGTTTCTATGTACAGTAATTTCCTTTAAAATGAGCCTTTACACAGCTCTTTATTTAGACCACAAAATGTTTGGTTTAATATTTAGGTTACTAAGGATTACGGTTTGTTCCTTAATGTAAACATAATTAAAATTTCTTAATGTAATAAAAATAATTTGTTTTAAATACATAAGATTTTTAACCCCATTAATTTCCTTTAAAATGATCCATGGAACAACTCTCTAAGATGTTCCAGTGCCATGCTATCTGTTGTATTACTAACCTATACTATAATTAAGTGGCGTATAAAATTTAGTATAGGTAAAAGGTCGTTCTTTATTATAACTAGCTGAGGAGGAAAAAAAAGCGGAAAGAAAAAAATATCCCGTTTGTGGAGCATAACGTGGTAAAAGTCAAGTTTCTTGATTTTGAAGCCAATATATTTTCTTTGTTATTCAAGCCAAAGGGCGGTAAGTTTCCTTTATAGGGGTTTTGGACAAGGCGATTCTAATGGTGTACTTTTTGTTTTGATCTGCCTCTTTTTGAAGGAGTTGGGGGTTTTATATTTCTTAACATTGGAGGTGATCGTTTCTTACTAGGTTGCTAGCTACCGCTGCAACCCGGATCCTATCAAGCGAGATCATATTTTTTCAAGGTTTAATATTATTAAGTACACAATACCCCGTGTCGAGTTTCTAAAACCTAGCATAAAACAAAACTAATTTTAAAATTTTCAGGTATTTATCTTGTTTGAATTACAAAATTAGTATTATTGGCTAGACACCATAAATATTTTTGCAGTTTACATAATAAGTTTAGCGATTCTGAACTGAAAACTAAAATAATTGGAATTATGAGACAATAATATGGAGATACGTACTTTACGTTTTACAAACCAAAAAAAGTTTGGTTCCAGGATACAATAATAACTTTGAACTGAGATGAAAAAAAAATTTTCTTCCAGGAGACAAAAAGCAAAACTAATTTTAGAATTTTCCTGTATTTTTGTTGTTTAAATTTAAAAAATTACTATCACTGATTAGGCATCATAAATATTTTTGCAGTTTACATAATAATTTTAGCTATTAAGCCAAAAAAGAAAATTTTGGTTCCAGGAGTTTCGGTTACTATTGAGACAAGTAGCTATTATTACTATAGAGTTCATTACTATGAACTGTTTGATTGCTTCAAAATTCAAATATCTTTGAAAAGACTGCAGTATGAAAATACATCAAAAATGCAATTTTTAGACAAAATTGATTCTACTTTAAAAAGTATTTCATTTTGAATTACGAAAGGCACTAGATGTAGCAATTTCGTTTAAAATGAGCTATTATACAGCTCTCTATAATTTTCCAGTGCCCAGCTAGCTGAGAAGAAAAATCAAGCGGAAAGAAAAAAATATCCCGTTTGTGGAGAATACCATGGTAAAAGTCAATTTGCTTGATTTTCAAGCCAATATATTTTCTTTGTTATTCAGGCCAAAGGGCGGTAAGTTTCCTTTATTGGGATTTCGGACAAGGCGGTGCTAATGGTGTACTTTTTGTTTTTATCTGACTCTTTTTTTAGGAGTTGGGGGTTTTATATTTCTTAACATTGGAGGTGATCGTCGCTTACTAGGTTGCTAGCTACCGCTGCAACCCGGAACAGGAAAAAGCGTATGGCTTTTACCTCTTTGAAATAGTAAGAGACGAGCCAAAGACAATCAAGTAACTAAGACCAATGTATGCAATGGTTTATTATTCCAGTGATCGCCCTTTAATGTAATCGCTCTTTATTGTAAACTATGGGCGAGGGATCGTTCTTTACTGTAAATCAGTTAGCATGGGCTAGGTGTCATTCTTTATTGTAACATTCTTTACTATATGATTACAAACAGGAAAAAGCCTACGGCTTTTTCTTTTTTGGAATAGTAAGAGACGACCTGGATACAAACTAAGATTATGGCATCAATGATAAATCTTTAACATGAAATGTTCTTTACTGTAATGGTTTGATCTTACTAGGTTTCAGACACCTCTGCAGCCATGATACTGATGGAAATTACATAATCCCTATTTAAGTTTCAGTTAACATGGGCTAGGTTTCGTTCTTATTAAAATGTTAGCCACCAGTCTCTTCGGAGGCGTGGGTTCAAATCTTACCGCTGGTATACGATTATGTTTGAAAGACTGCAGTGTGAAAAGACATCGAAAATGCAGTTTTTGGTGGAAAAATTTATTCTCTTTTAGAAATAATTTATTTTAGTTACAAAAGGTTTTTAACCCAATTAATTTCCTTTAAAATGAGCTATTGAACAACCCTCTACGATGTTTCAGTGCCAAGCTATCTCTGGAAACAAAGAAAAAAAAAAGAAAAAAATATCCCGTTTAGGAAGAATGTTGTAGTAGCTGCCACTTTTCTTGATTTTCAAGCCAATATATTTCCCTTTCTGTTCAAGCCAAGGGACAGAAAGTTTCCTATGCAGGGGTTTCGGACAAGGCGGTTCTAATGGTGTACTTTTTGTTTTGATCTGACTCCTTTTTTAGGAACTATGGGTTTTTATATTTCTTAACATTGGACGTGATCGTCTCTTACTAGGTTGCTAGCTACCGCTGCAACCCGGAAAGTGCAACACTTTCAACATGAGTTAATGCTCTTTATTATAACCACCAACTGTTTGATTTAATACTTCAGCTACTATTGGCTACAATTCGTTCCTTAATGTAAACCGTCTTCCAATTCAAATACAGCATCACCTTGAAAATAAAAATGAAATATTGATATATCATCCTGATTATTGACAAGTTTGCATTCAAGGTTAAGGCTCAGCCAGTTACGGAGAAACAAAACGAGGGGAAAGTCAAAAGCTGTTCTTTTCATAGTGCGCAGCAGAGACGTGCACGAATTTGTTCACTATTCTTTTCAAAATGAGTTTACAATATAGGCAAAATCCTCAATAATGTTCAAAACTATAGCTTATGTGGACAAGCCTATTCCCCAATCAAAACAGCATTAACAACAAAGGAAAAATGTCGGCTTGTTATTAAAAAAAACCTAACATTTTACATTAAAAGACGATCATTTGAATAACAATTGAACAACTCTCTATGATGTTCCAATGCCAAGCTATCTGTATAATTACTAACCCATAATTACGTGGCGTATAAAATATAGTATAGGCAAGAGGTCGTTCTTTATTATAATTGTTTTGATCTGACTCCTTTTTTAGGAACTATGGGTTTTTATATTTCTTAACATTGGACGTGATCGTCTCTTACTAGGTTGCTAGCTACCTTTGCGACCCGGATAAAATTAATGCTAACTTTTTGGTCTTAATATACAGCTTAATATAAAACTGTTTGATCCATATACAATTACTGTATATAGAATGTTAACCTGATTAAAACAGGAAAAAGTCTATGGCTTTTTCTTCTCTAAAATAGTAAGAACAAACCTCAAATAATCAAGTAAATAACTATGTCCAATATATGCAATGGTTTTTAGTCCAATGATCATCTTTTAATGTAACTGCTTCATTTTTTACTTCGTCTCTAACTATATTGCTAGCTACCACCGCAACCCAGATTCTAGTTATTATAGGCTATAGTTCGTCCTTTAATGTAACTATTTTTGTTTGGAATAAGATGTTAATACATTAGCTACTGCAGGTATTACTACATTTTACATAAATATATCTACATGCTTTTTATAATGTTAAAAATACTATTTCTATTTTCGTTTGCAATAGGATGTTAATAACATTAGCTACTAACATCTAATAATTTGATGAATCCAATGAGTCCTAATGTTATATATATATAAAAAAAAGTATTGACAAACACCATTTATAATGAACTATATCGGTCCTTTATGTAAAAAATGAAACCGTATTGACAAACCCCATTTATAATTAACTTTATCAGTCCTTTATGTAAACTTTACTAACCTATACCATAGTTAAGTGGGCTATAAAATTTAGTATAGGCAAAAGGTCGTTCTTTATTATAAATTTTTACGTCACGTCGCTCATTAAGTCATATATGGTTATTAGTACACAATGGGTTTTAGATATTACGTCATGTAACTTATTACGTCATATATGGTTATTAGTAGATAATCGGTAAAATATTCGTTCTTTATTATTTTAGTGGTTAGCACTTAGGAGTTTGAATCCTGCGATTTGAGTTCGAACCTTGGTGGAACTTTTTATAACGTGTAGCTTATTTATACAACCATTTAGGTTTCTGCAATAATTCCTTCGTTTCAAAATCATATTAGCTACTATGGCCTAGAATTAGTTCTTTACCAAATATCGTAAAAATTTGTTTTATATTAATAATTAATTTTGTCAATTGCAAAAGGTTTCTATGTACAGTAATTTACTTTAAAATGAGCCTTTACACAGCTCTTTATTTAGACCACAAAATGTTTGGTTTAATATTTAGGTTACTAAGGATTACGGTTTGTTCCTTAATGTAAACATAATTAAAATTTCTTAATGTAATAAAAATAATTTGTTTTAAATACATAAGATTTTTAACCCCATTAATTTCCTTTAAAATGATCCATGGAACAACTCTCTACGATGTTCCAGTGCCATGCTATCTATTGTATTACTAACCTATACTATAATTAAGTGGCGTATAAAATTTAGTATAGGTAAAAGGTCGTTCTTTATTATAATAACATTGGACGTGATCGTCTCTTACTAGGTTGCTAGCTACCGCTGCAACCCGGATGACAGTATTTTATACCAAAGCTGATTATAATCTTGTTTTAGTTACTATGGACTGAAGTTCGTTCTTTACTATAATTTATTATAAAAAATATTACTTTTCTTTTGCTAAATGGATGTCTTTACAAATTAACTACAAATTAACAATTTAGAAATTAACTAGCAAAAAATTTTTTAAGCCTGATGAAGATTTAACTAATGTGTCAAAAGTAAGGTTGCAAGTCGACGATTTTGTTTTGGCCTTAGTATAATTGGTATGGTGAAATAATAATATGCATATGGCTCTTAAATCATACTTCTTTATGGTTCCATATAGTCTAGTGGCTAGGATAGTTAACTTTCACTTAACAGACTCGGGTTCGATTCCCGGTGTGGGAAAATATCTAACTCTATAATCTTCGAACATTTGAACCTTTTATAATTTATAATGATGCATAATATAAAGACTGTAATCTTAACTATAGTGAAGTTGCGTATGCATGTTAGTATAGGGAAGAGTTCGATCTTTATTATATTTTAATGTAACAAATCCAGCTGGTGTCTTTTTCTTTTAATTTGTAGTTCAGCTATCAATAAAACCCTATCATTACTATATCATTAACTATAATTAAGTTGAGTATCTAATCTATTATAGGCAAGAGTTCGTTCTTTATTATAATGAATAACAAAGAAAATATATTGGCTTGAAAATCAAGAAAATTGATTTTAACCACGATATTCTCCACAAACGGCATCTTTTTTTCCGCTTTTTTTCTCCTCAGCTAGCTGGGCACTGGAAAATCATAGAGAGTTGTATAATAGCTCATTTTAAAGGAAATTGCTACATCTAGTGTCTTTTATATTTAAAAATAAAATAGTTTTTAAAGTAGAATCAATTTTGTCAAAAAACTGCATTTTTGATGTATTTTCATGCTGCAGTCTTTTCAAAGATATTTGAATTTTGAACTAATCAAACAGTTCATGGTAATGAACTCTATAGTAAAAATTTAAATAGGCTAGAGGTCGATCTTTACCATACTATAATGCCTTATGTATGATATCCTAATGATCGTCTTTTTGTAATTCTTTATGGTTCCATATGGTCTAGTGGCTAGGATAGTTAACTTTCACTTAACAGGCTCGGGTTCGATTCCCGGTGTGGGAAAATTTTTAACTCTATAATCTTCGAACATTTGAACCTTTTATAATCTATAATGATGTATAATATAAATACTGTAATCTTAACTATAGTGAAGTTGCGTATGCAAGTTAGTATAGGGAAGAGTTCGATCATTATTATAAAACCCGGATTACATAATCCCTAATTATGTTTCAGTTAACATGGGCTAGGTGTCGTTCTTTATTGTAGCTACCGCTGCAACCCGGAACAGGAAAAAGCGTATGGCTTTTACCTCTTTGAAATAGTAAGAGACGAGCCAAAGACAATCAAGTAACTAAGACCAATGTATGCACTGGTTTATTATTCCAGTGATCGCCCTTTAATGTAATCGCTCTTTATTGTAAACTATGGGCGAGGGATCGTTCTTTACTGTAAATCAGTTAGCATGGGCTAGGTGTCATTCTTTATTGTAACATTCTTTACTATATGATTACAAACAGGAAAAAGCCTACGGCTTTTTCTTTTTTGGAATAGTAAGAGACGACCTGGCTACAAACTAAGATTATGGCATCAATGATAAATCTTTAACATGAAATGTTCTTTACTGTAATGGTTTGATCTTACTAGGTTTCAGACACCTCTGCAGCCATGATACTGATGGAAATTACATAATCCCTATTTAAGTTTCAGTTAACATGGGCTAGGTTTCGTTCTTATTAAAATGTTAGCCACCAGTCTCTTCGGAGGCGTGGGTTCAAATCTTACCGCTGGTATACGATTATGTTTGAAAGACTGCAGTGTGAAAAGACATCGAAAATGCAGTTTTTGGTGGAAAAATTTATTCTCTTTTAGAAATAATTTATTTTAGTTACAAAAGGTTTTTAACCCAATTAATTTCCTTTAAAATGAGCTATTGAACAACCCTCTACGATGTTTCAGTGCCAAGCTATCTCTGGAAACAAAGAAAAAAAAAAGAAAAAAATATCCCGTTTAGGAAGAATGTTGTAGTAGCTGCCACTTTTCTTGATTTTCAAGCCAATATATTTCCCTTTCTGTTCAAGCCAAGGGACAGAAAGTTTCCTATGCAGGGGTTTCGGACAAGGCGGTTCTAATGGTGTACTTTTTGTTTTGATCTGACTCCTTTTTTAGGAACTATGGGTTTTTATATTTCTTAACATTGGACGTGATCGTCTCTTACTAGGTTGCTAGCTACCGCTGCAACCCGGATTTTTGTTTTGATCTGACTCCTTTTTTAGGAACTATAGGTTTTTATATTTCTTAACATTGGACGTGATCGTCTCTTACTAGGTTGCTAGCTACCGCTGCAACCCGGATTAAGTGGCCTATAAAATTTAGTATAGGCAAGAAGTCGTTCTTTATTATAATTTTTTAGGAACTATGGGTTTTTATATTTCTTAACATTGGACGTGATCGTCTCTTACTAGGTTGCTAGCTACCGCTGCAACCCGGATAGTTAACATGGGCAAGGTGTCGTTCTTTATTGTATCGTATCAAATCTCTTTTAGCAAACGAAAAATTAAAACTAATTTTAAAATTTTTTAGGTATTTTTCTAGTTTGAATTGAAACACTAAATTCTTGCTCTGACACCGTAAATATTGATGCAATTTAAATAATAACTTTGTCGATTCTGAACTGAGAACTAAAATAGAACAAAATTTGTTTGAAATTTTCCAATTTTATTTGAAATAACATAGTGTTATAGAGATGCAAACTTTAGAAGTTAAGTCAAAAATTTTTGGTTCCAGGAGACAATTGTAACTTTGAACTGGCAAATAAAATAACATTTCAAGTAGTTACAACCTAACAAAAAAAAACTAATTTTAAAATTTTCATGTATTTTCCTAGTTTGAATCAAAAAATTAAAATTATTGCTCGGATATCATAAATATTTTTGCAGTTTGCAGTTAAATAAAATTATTTTATTTAAAATTTTCAGCTCGTTTCAGTTGACAAATCTGATTTTTTGTTAGTACCCCCAAAAATTATTGTATTTTACGTAACTACATCTACATGTTTTTTTTATAATGGTAAAAATCCTGTTTTGGATTTTCGATGATAATAGTAAAATTTCTACAACAGAGCTATGGAAAAATGCAGTTTTTTGTAAGAAAAATGATTTTGTTTTAAAAATTATTTTTGTTACTTATGAAAGGTTTTTAAATACATCAATTTCCTTTCAAATGAGTCATTGAACATCTCACTATGATTTTCTAGTGCCCCGCCAGCTATACCGAAAAAACAACGGAAAAAACAAACCTGTTGTTGATGTGGAATATCGTGGTTGGAGTTGGAGCCACTTTTTTTTATTTTCAAATCAATATATTTTCCTTGTTTTTTAAGCCAAGGGACAGTTAGTTTCCTATAGAGGGGTGTTGGACAATGCAGTTCTAACAGTATACTTTGTTTTTTGATTTGATTCTAGCTTTAGGAGCTCTTTTATTCTTTTAAATATATTTCTTACTTTTTTATAGGGCGTGATCGTCTCTTACTAGGTGTCCAGCTACAGCTGACACCCAGATACTTTAATAACCTGAACCATTAACCATTAATAATAACCTGATTACACACAGGAAAAACATACAGCTTCTTCTTCTTTTAAATTAGTAAGAGACGAACCTAAAATAGTCAAGTAGCTAACTAGGTCCAATGTATGCAATGGTTTGTTGTTCCAATGATCGTCTTTTTATGTAACATTGGATGTGATCGTCTCTTACTAGGTTGCTAGCTACCGCTGCAACCCGGATAATAACCTGATTACAAACAGGTAAAGCCTACGGCTTTTTCTTCTTTGAAATAGTAAGAGACGAACCTAAAACAATCAAGTAGCTAACTAAATCCAATGTATGCAAGGGTTTGTTATTCCAATGATCGTCTTTTAATGTAAAATCTGACGATCGTAAGACAAGGCATTACAAATCGAATCATTGCCATTTCAAAATTATTTAAACACTTTATGCAGTCCGGTGTACAGTCGATATGAAGGTTATTTAATACTGATCGGACATTCTCCTGGCTTTTCAACATTTTCCCAGCACAGTAATCACAGACAGAGAATGAATCTATGACATCCTCTTTCCAACCTGTACAATGAATTAGCTGTTCTCTGTCATCTTTGGGTATGTCCTGTTGGAGGTGTTCTAAAATCGTGGCCAACATTACATCAAAACCTTTCTTATTTGAAAGGGATCTTAGACTCTTCAATTGGTATTTTGTCTTTATCTGCTCGCAATTGTCACAATGCATTGTGGGGTGTACATCCCTGATGTTAGCTACCTTATCAAGGCTCTCACCAAATAATTTTATTATTGTATTTTCATCCACAGAAACTCTAATATTGCTATCACCGTAGATGACGTCTTGACTATTACGACAGAGTCTACTTAACACTTCTTATAAATATTGTAAGGTTTAAAATCTATTAACTGGTCTTTTACCCTAAACAAGATTTTAATTTATGTCTAATATTAATCATTAAGGAAAATTCATCATCTATATAATGATTTCTTATAATGTTAATTTAATTTTATTTCTAGCTCTCTACAATGAGTTTGACAAGAATTGTATTTACTAAAAAATCCCTTTGCAAGAAAAAGAGAATGAATAAAGATTAAGTAGGGTATGGGGATCGATATCACGATTCCAGACAGACCTACTTCTCTTACAACGCCATACCTGATTTAGTATAGCCAAGAGGTCGTTCTTTATTATATCCGTATGGGAAATTTTTACTTATGATGATTTCTTAAGGAATATAATAAAAATTTCTTAATGTAATAAATATAATTTGTTTTAATTACAGAAGGCTTTTAACCCCATTAATTTCCTTTAAAATGAGCCATTGAACAACTCTCTACGATGTTCCAGTGCCAAGCTATCTGTTGAATTACGAACCTATACTATAATTAAGTGGCGTATAAAATTTAGTATAGGCAAGAAGTCGTTCTTTATTATAATATTATTTTAATATTTCGATTGCTATGGGATAGAGTTCAATCTTTAAAATAGTGTCTTTTAAAAAATTACTTTACATTTATAATAATTTAATTTTAATTACTAAAGGTTTTTAACCCCATCAATTTCCTTTAAAACGAGCCATTAAACAGCTCTCTACGATGTTCCAGTGCCCCGCTAACTGAGGAAAAGAAAAAAAAGATGCCGTATATGTAGAATATCGTGGTTACAGCCACATTTTTTGATTTTCAAGCCAGTATATTTCCCTTGTTGTTCAAGCCAAGGAGCTATAAATTTTCTATATACGGATTTTGAACAAGGCGGTTCTAATTCCTTTATGTAATTATTGTAACATAATCCCTATTGATGTTTCAGTTAGCATGGGCTAGGTGTCATTCTTTATTGTAACATTCTTTACTATATGATTACAAACAGGAAAAAGCCTACGGCTTTTTCTTTTTTGGAATAGTAAGAGACGACCTGGCTACAAACTAAGATTATGGCATCAATGATAAATCTTTAACATGAAATGTTCTTTACTGTAATGGTTTGATCTTACTAGGTTTCAGACACCTCTGCAGCCATGATACTGATGGAAATTACATAATCCCTATTTAAGTTTCAGTTAACATGGGCTAGGTTTCGTTCTTATTAAAATGTTAGCCACCAGTCTCTTCGGAGGCGTGGGTTCAAATCTTACCGCTGGTATACGATTATGTTTGAAAGACTGCAGTGTGAAAAGACATCGAAAATGCAGTTTTTGGTGGAAAAATTTATTCTCTTTTAGAAATAATTTATTTTAGTTACAAAAGGTTTTTAACCCAATTAATTTCCTTTAAAATGAGCTATTGAACAACCCTCTACGATGTTTCAGTGCCAAGCTATCTCTGGAAACAAAGAAAAAAAAAAGAAAAACATATCCCGTTTAGGAAGAATGTTGTAGTAGCTGCCACTTTTCTTGATTTTCAAGCCAATATATTTCCCTTTCTGTTCAAGCCAAGGGACAGAAAGTTTCCTATGCAGGGGTTTCGGACAAGGCGGTTCTAATGGTGTACTTTTTGTTTTGATCTGACTCCTTTTTTAGGAACTATGGGTTTTTATATTTCTTAACATTGGACGTGATCGTCTCTTACTAGGTTGCTAGCTACCGCTGCAACCCGGACGAGAAGGCAAAGGCATTGGAACATTCCTGCTTGTTACTGAATTATATAACAACGCAATTAAAGCAAAGGTATAACGACTGGAGTCAAGCTGGGGGAAATTTTTTTTGTATCTATGACGTCACGCAAAATTAAACACGATTTTGAATGAATCCGAACAGCTTAAACAAAAGGCGTGGGAAAATATCCGAGGTAATGATGGGCGAAAATGAAGCACTAACGAGATCGGGCTAGAAGACATGCGACAACAAACATCGCAATGAATCCAAAATGAAAAATAATGGACAACAAAATCTGCGGTAACAAGAAAAGCCATAGGGATGATTACAATGGAATAAAGGAGCCCCTTAGATTAGCGTGTGTGAGTCTGTGAAGGATAAACCACAAGGAAGAATTAGTTTTTAGTATCTATGACACATTCAAAATTACACAAGATGACAAATGATACAGTACAGTTTAAGAAAAAGTCACAGAAAAAGAAACAGCAAAAAAATCACATTGAATTGCAGACAAAAATTTGGCTTAAAACCAAAGAATGACACAATCATTGTGCTTTTCTGCAAATCAAATATTTTTTTAAATAGTATGGAATTTTAATCCCATTAATTTTCTTTAAAATGAGCCATTGAACAACTCTCTACGGTGTTCCAGTGCCAAACTATCTGTTGAATTACTAACCTATACTATAATTAATGGCGTATAAACTTTAGTATAGGCAAGAGGACGTTCTTTACTTTAAATTATTTAAACACTTTATACATTCCGGTGTACAGTCTATATGAAGGTTATTTAATACGGATCAGACATTCTCCTGAGTTTTCAACATTTTCCCAGCACAGTAATCACAGACAAAGAATGAATCTATGACATCCTCATCAGGTATTTTGTTAGTTTGAATGAAAAGATTAAAATTATTGCTCAGATATCATAAATATTTTTTGCAGTTTACAGTTTATATGCAAATATTTTTTAATATTTACTGCAAATATGCAAATATTTACTGCAAATATTTTTGCAGTTTACATAATAACAATAGCGATTATAAACTGAAAAATAAGATATATTAAAAAATGGAATTTTTTGGTCTTAAACTACATAGTCAATCCCACATCGGGTAGTTAGAACCTAACCAAAAATAAAACTAATTTTAACATTTTAAGGTATTTTTCTAGCTTGTATTGAAATATTCAAACTATTGCTCAGATACCATGGATATTTTTGCAGTTTACACAAGCTAATAAGAATATTCATTTATATAATTTATAAAGAATATAAATTAATATAGGTAAGAGGTCGTTCTTTATTATATTTGAGTTCAACACACTCTGTGGTAACGATTGATCTTTTTCTTTTCCCTGTTGGATCACTTACTATGAGATAGACTTCGGTTCTGACTGTGACAAACAGGAAAAAACCCATGGCTTTTTCTTATTTGGAATAGTAAGAGACGACCTTGAAAGAGTCACGTACCAAACTTCCATTTAAAAGTTGAATTTATTATCTTAACGTTTAGTTACTATGTGCCATGGTTTGCTCTTTACTCGGCTTCAACTATATCCACTGAAAGTAGCTTAGGCCCCATTTACCATAAATGTTATCGATCCTTTATGTAATTACATAATCCCTATTTATGTTTCAGTTAACATGGGCTAGGTGTCGTTCTTTATTGTACAAAAATACAGTTTTTATTGGAAAAATTTATTCTCTTTTAGAAATAATTTATTTTAGTTAATATATATTTTTAACCCAATTAATTTCATTTAAAATGAGATATTGAACAACCCTCTACTATTTTACAGTGCCAAGCTATCTCTGGATACAAAAAAAAGAAAAAAAAAAGAAAAAAAAAATAAAAAAATATCCCGTTTGGGGAGAATAACGTGGTTAAAGTCAATTTTCTTGATTTTCAAGCCAATATATTTCCCTTGCTGTTCAAGCCAAGGGACAGAAAGTTTCCTATACAGGGGTTTCGGACAAGGCGGTTCTAATGGTGTACTTTTTGTTTTGATCTGACTCCTTTTTTAGGAGCTATGGGTTTTTATATTTCTTAACATTGGACGTGATCGTCTCTTACTAGGTTGCTAGCTACCGCTGCAACCCGGATTCAGCTTAAATTCGATGTTCGAGCCTTTATGTAATACTAACTACATCCAACGAATATGACGTCATTGATCAATATTGTATATTAAAAAATTAAGTTTTTCGTAAAAAATAATTAATTTTAAAAAAAATAAGTACAAATGGCACTAGATCTAGAGATTTCCTTTAAAATGAGCCAATGAACAACTCTCTACGATTTTCCAGTGCCAAGCTATCTGTGGAAAAGAAAGAACCCCATTAATTTTCTTTAAAATGAGCCATTGAACAACTCTCTACGATGTTCTAGGGCCAAGCTATCTGTTGAATTACTAACCTATACTATAATTAAGTGACGTATAAAATTTAGTATAGGCAAGAGGTCGTTCTTTATTATAAACTTTAAAATGAGCTATTGAACAACTCTCTACGATGTTCCAGTGCCAAGCTATCTGTGGAAAAGAAAGAAAAAAAAATATCCCGTTTGTGGAGAATAACGTGGTTAAAGTCAATTTTCTTGATTTTCAAGCCAATATATTTTCTTTGTTATTCAAGCCACAGGGCGGTAAGTTTTCTTTATAGGGGTTTCGGACAATGCAGTTCTAATGGTGTTCTTTTTGTTTTGATCCGACTCTTTTTTCAGGAGTTATGGGTTACTTTAGTATTTACTATGGGGCGTGATCGTCTCTTACTAGGTTGCTAGCTACCGCAGCAACCCGGATCAAACAATCAAGTAGATAACTAAATTGAATGTATACAATGATTTGTTATTCCAATGATCGTCTTTTAATGTAATTGCTTGCACATCAACAGGTAGATATACTATTCTCCCCTTAAGAGCGTCAACAAGTTCTGTTCTAGGTCTCTTCAATGCAGTTACTTGCCCTAATCTGACGATCGTAAGACAAGGCATTACAAATCGAATCATTGCCATTTCAAAATTATTTAAACACTTTATACATTCCGGTGTACAGTCTATATGAAGGTTATTTAATACTGATCGGACATTCTCCTGACTTTTCAACATTTTCCCAGCACAGTAATCACAGACAAAGAATGAATCTATGACATCCTCTTTCCAACCTGTACATTGAATTAGTTCTTCTCTGTCATCTTTGGGTATGTCCTGTTGTAGGTGTTCTAAAATCGTGGCCATCATTACATCAAAACCTTTCTTATTTGAAAGGGATCTTAGACTCTTCAATTGGTATTTTGTCTTTATCTGCTCACAACTGTCACAATGCATTGTGGGGTATACATCCCTAATGTTAGCTACCTTATCAAGGCTCTCACCAAATAATTTTATTATTGTATTTTCATCCACAGAAACTCTAATATTGCCATCACCGTAAATGAAGTCTTGACTATTATTACGACAGAGTCTACTTGACACTTCTTCTATGGGATGACTTAGTTCCTTGTACGAGCCCTCGACTTTTAGTAGATTAATATGTTGTATAATCTTACATTTTGATACTGCCTTATATACGCTATTAATGAAACAGTTCAAGACAGGAAAATGTGGAGCTAGTGCCCTTAGAGAACGCAAATAGCTCTGACATCCCTCATTTGGGCTACAGTATAACGAATGCCCATGCTTTCTTGTGTCCCTGTAATTGATTTCACAATAATCCAAGCCGCCAAGGTAGAAATTAACCACTTTGTCAGTTGAAAATTTTAATGCTATATTGTTTTCAAGGATATCAAAAAGAATTTGACATAATTCAATATCCGTCGGATAGAGCTTGCAGATATCAGGGTGACATTGCCAAGTAACCTGCTGCCCAATTTTTGGTTTTGAATTTTTACTCAGATTGTTATAGGTGACTTCAGCCATCATAATTTCCTTGTCAGATCTAGTTTTAGAGCATTTTTCAATAGTTGTCTCGTACTTTTCAGGACAGTGTGTTCTACTACACAGAGAATTTTTTGCCAAATATTCAGTAGAACTAAACGAACTGTTTAAAACACAGTTAGAAATGCTTTTTTCTTGAGTCGGTGTTCCAGGAATTTGTTCTAAATCATTAGTCTTACAAACACATTTACTAATAACCCTAACAGGCTCGTTTTCGCCATAATTGAAAAACATTGCTTTTCCTTCGCTGTTGATAGGTATGCTTGTATATATATTTTTATTGCTGCTACATAAACTGCAATTGCTCCTTCCAAAATTAATATACGAATTTTCTAAGAAGTACGCCTCCGTATATTCACTGTGTTGTCGAACATTTTCCATTGCATCTATAAACTGTTCCGCAGTTGCCAATCCATACCTTGGAAGCTTTTCGTTAAACTGACAACATTTCTTTTGGATATTGCCATGAAGCTTTGCCAAAGCATTTCTAGCCGACTTTTCAACAGCATCCGCTCTTTCAAAGAGAATTTTAATCTGTAATTTCGAATACTTTTCGTGATCCCGATAAAACATGCGTAAAATGTTTCTCAATTTACAAAGATCAGCCTGCATTTTTGCCATCTTCTTGTATTTCTGAATGTAATTTTTCCCTTTGTCCTTATGCGTTCTTCGGTACAACCTCGCAGAGAATTTAATTTTTTCATTATAGCTTTTGTCACCCCAGTATCTACCCATTATTCTGGTAGCAACTTTTTTCTTATGTTTGTTTCGGTAATCTATATCGTTATCATACCGTTCCTTGCTCTTTTGTTTCGCTGTCTCAATTTTCCCTTCTCGATACCCCTGATCCGTAAGATACCTCTGTTTTGCTCTGTCATATTTCATTTTCTTAAATCCTGGATCACAAGACATCTTAGTAGCAATCCTTACGCGTGCTCGAGCTTTATTGCGTTTGGTGGCATTTTTATCTCTTTTAAATAAACTTTTCTTATATTTCAGGATGTTAGCTTTATTTTTTGTGTAGTAAAGTTTTCTATTAGTAGAAATTTGGATTGTTCTATTTTGATATTGTTTTTGGTTATTCTTTCTTTTTTTCCACTCGCGTGAGACCATATTTTTTCAAGATTTAAAATTATTAAGCACACAAAATCCCGTGTCGAGTATCTAAAACCTAGCATAAAACAAAACTAATTTTAAAATTTTCAGGTATTTATCTTGTTTGAATTACAAAATTAGTATTATTGGTTAGACACCATAAATATTTTTGCAGTTTAAATAATAAGTTTAGTGATTCTGGACTGAAAACTAAAATAATTGCAATTATGAGACAATAATATGGAGATATGTACTTTACGGGTTACAGGATACAATAATAAATTTGAACTGAGATGAAAAAAAAATTTCTTCCAGGAGACAAAAAGCAAAACTAATTTTAGAATTTTCATGTATTTTTGTTGTTTAAATTAAAAAATTACTATTACTGATTAGGCATCATAAATATTTTTGCAGTTTACATAATAATTTTAGCGATTAAGCCAAAAAAAGAAAATTTTGGTTCCAGGAGTTTCGGTTACTATTGAGACAAGTAGCTATTATTACTATAGAGTTCATTACATGGACTGTTTTATTGCTTCAAAATTCAAATATCTTTGAAAAGACTGCAGTATGAAAATACATCAAAAATGCAATTTTTTTGACAAAATTGATTCTACTTTAAAAAGTATTTTATTTTTAAATACAAAAGTGACTAGATGTTGCAATTTCCTTTAAAATGAGCTATTATACAGCTCTCTATGATTTTCCAGTGCCCAGCTAGCTGAGCAGAAAGAAAAAGCGGAAAGAAAAAAATATCCCGTTTGTGGAGAATAACGTGGTAAAAGTCAATTTTCTTGATTTTCAAGCCAATATATTTTCTTTGTTATTCAAGCCAAAGGGAGGTAAGTTTCCTTTATAGAGGATTCGGACAAGGCGGTTCTAATGGTGTACTTTTTGTTTTGATCTGACTCTGTTTTTAGGAGTTAGGGGTTTTTATATTTCTTAACATTGGAGGTGATCGTCTCTTACTAGGTTGCTAGCTACCGCTGCAACCCGGACTAGCTGAGGAGGAAAAAAAAGCGGAAAGAAAAAAATATCCCGTTTGTGGAGCATAACGTGGTAAAAGTCAAGTTTCTTGATTTTGAAGCCAATATATTTTCTTTGTTATTCAAGCCAAAGGGCGGTAAGTTTCCTTTATAGGGGTTTTGGACAAGGCGATTCTAATGGTGTACTTTTTGTTTTGATCTGCCTCTTTTTGAAGGAGTTGGGGGGTTTTATATTTCTTAACATTGGAGGTGATCGTTTCTTACTAGGTTGCTAGCTACCGCTGCAACCCGGATCCTATCAAGCGAGATCATATTTTTTCAAGGTTTAATATTATTAAGTACACAATACCCCGTGTCGAGTTTCTAAAACCTAGCATAAAACAAAACTAATTTTAAAATTTTCAGGTATTTATCTTGTTTGAATTACAAAATTAGTATTATTGGCTAGACACCATAAATATTTTTGCAGTTTACATAATAAGTTTAGCGATTCTGAACTGAAAACTAAAATAATTGGAATTATGAGACAATAATATGGAGATACGTACTTTACGTTTTACAAACCAAAAAAAGTTTGGTTCCAGGATACAATAATAACTTTGAACTGAGATGAAAAAAATTTTTCTTCCAGGAGACAAAAAGCAAAACTAATTTTAGAATTTTCCTGTATTTTTGTTGTTTAAATTTAAAAAATTACTATCACTGATTAGGCATCATAAATATTTTTGCAGTTTACATAATAATTTTAGCTATTAAGCCAAAAAAGAAAATTTTGGTTCCAGGAGTTTCGGTTACTATTGAGACAAGTAGCTATTATTACTATAGAGTTCATTACTATGAACTGTTTGATTGCTTCAAAATTCAAATATCTTTGAAAAGACTGCAGTATGAAAATACATCAAAAATGCAATTTTTAGACAAAATTGATTCTACTTTAAAAAGTATTTCATTTTGAATTACGAAAGGCACTAGATGTAGCAATTTCGTTTAAAATGAGCTATTATACAGCTCTCTATAATTTTCCAGTGCCCAGCTAGCTGAGAAGAAAAATCAAGCGGAAAGAAAAAAATATCCCGTTTGTGGAGAATACCATGGTAAAAGTCAATTTGCTTGATTTTCAAGCCAATATATTTTCTTTGTTATTCAGGCCAAAGGGCGGTAAGTTTCCTTTATTGGGATTTCGGACAAGGCGGTGGTAATGGTGTACTTTTTGTTTTGATCTGACTCTTTTTTTAGGAGTTGGGGGGTTTTATATTTCTTAACATTGGAGGTGATCGTCGCTTACTAGGTTGC